>NC_058083.1:364274602-364574602 GCF_014858855.1 Bufo gargarizans | reverse complement strand
GCTACACAATGGCAGACATGGCTCTGTCCCAATCTTTTGAGATGCCGTCAAGTTCTAAATGAGTTTTTTTTTTTCATTCTGTTTTTATTTACATTTATTTCCATTTTACACAGCATCCCAACTATTTTCGAAATTGGGGTCATACATAAAACCTTTTTCAGCTTTGTTCGTCAATGGTGGGCCACAAGTAATGATTACAAAATGAGTTCTTTCTCTAAGCAATATGCTTGCATACCTGTCAAGGTTGCTTTAGATGTTCAAGTTTGTTTTCTGCGAATGTATTGTTAATGAATTTCTTTGGGAACCTAGCTTAAGAAGGAATGTAAGCAATAACTATTAATAGGCTACTACTTCAATAAGAACTATCCATGGCTGCAGAAGGCATTAACTAAACCCATTAGATATACTTTGTCATTCTCTGTCTTCATTTCCCATAGGAATTCTCCTAGTTCTGAACTGTAGACAACCTGGTAGGGTTTGATTCCACTTAGGGTGAGCGGATGTATCTCCGTCTATGAAGGCAGTCACATTTTGTATGCTTAGAGCTGAAAATAGAGAATTGCATGCAAGGCAAAGCAATCAAGCCTTGACAGTTCCTTGAATACTAATAGATGGAAATGATGTTCACACCTGGTATCTTTTATTTTATCATTTTACACAGGCACAGCTTTCTCAGGCTTTGAGTGGTGTTTCTGATAAAGCAAAGGAAGCCAAAGAATTCTTGGTTCAGCTAAAGAACATACTGCAGCAAATCCAGGTATTATCCTTCTGTTCCTTATAAAACTGCACCAAGACAATGACATAATACACCAAGCAATGATAAGTAAAATTGATCTCCCTGATTGTTTTTCCCTGTTCACTTCTTGTATAAGGCTTAATTTAAATGGACAATTCTTGTGGCATTTTCTGCTATGTTTTTTTTTGTGTGCAAAGATGCAGTGCAAAATCTTGCCATAGCAGTGATTTGGTTTTCAAGAACTTACAGCAACACGTTGCAATAAGAAATATTTTCTGCAATTGTGAATGACACATAAATATGACTGCATCTTTACAAAAACACATAGCCAGTTAGAGCAAACTAGTACTGGAGCATACGAACATATCCTTATTGTTGTATGCTACATACCTAGAGTTGTGCCTTAAATTAGGGTTTATTTTATGAGATTTAAAGAGTTTCCAGCAGCATGTTATGGAGCAGGATGAGCTAACCAGATCAATGCCAAGCATTGTGGGAAAACAATATAAAACATAACTTTTTAGATAAAATCACTGCTGTTTCTCTGTTGAGGAGTCCAAAAGGTACTGCTACTCATAGCGGGAAGGGTGGCAATCACTAAGTAGTTCTGCCCACTTGACTTCTTAGTACAAAAAGAGCATAGATTTCACTTAAAAAAGTACAAGTTATACAAAATTATTTCCCACAAAACAATATATCAGTCTACTGCTCATCCTGCTCTATAATATGATGCCTGTAGATTTAATAACATTTTATTTATTCCCTTTAATATGAAATTGAAACCTTAGAACCAACTGGAAATATATATGGCTTAATTCAGGAATGGCCAACCGGTGGCTCTCCAGCTGTTGCAAAACTACAACTCCCAGCATACCTAGACTGCTTATATCTATCAGCCTACAGCAGGGCATGGTGGGAATTATAGTTTTGCAACAGCTGGAGAGCCGCTGGTTGGCCAGCACTGGTTTAATTCAATAGTGTTATTATCACATATGGGGTGTTGATATTATCTGAATTGCTCCATTTACTGGGAGTTTCGATTCATATACTTAAGATTATGCAATTATTTTGACACATTGGATAAAAACAATTTAGATTTAAAGCTATTCCAACGTTCCAGAATGTTAACATTTTGGGAATGAAACTTTGAACAGCAAAAGTAAACGCATGCAAAAAAAAAAATTCAGGTTTATATTTTATGCCATAGGTATATAACTGTTTTTTGCAGCTTAGTTTGCAGTTTTTTTAAATTCCTAGATCCTTTTCCATGTCAGTGTTACCGAGTGTGGGTGACTTGCGTTATTCCTTCCCATGTCATCTGCGAAAAATGTATATTTTACTATACAAGCCTTCTACAAGATCATTAATAAATAAATTGAAGAGAATAGGGCCCAATACTGACCCCTGAGGTACCCCACTAGTGACAGTGACCCAATCTGTTTAAATTCTTTTTTTATTCGAATTTTTATCTGAGTGTGTACCGTTAATAGCCACCCTCTGTTTTCTATCACTCAGCCAGTTACTTACCCATATACAGAAATTTTCTCCCAGTGCGAGCATTCTCATTTTATATACTAACCTTTTATGTGGTACAGTGTCAAATGCTTTGGAAAAGTCCAGATATACGACATCCATTGATTCGCCACTGTCAAGTCTAGCACTTACCTCCTCATAGAAACTGATTAAATTAGTTTGGCATGACTGATCCCTCATGTAGCCATGCTGATATGGCATTATTTGCTTATTTTCGTTGAGTTGCATCTCTTAGAAAACCTTCAAACAGTTTACCCACAACAGATGTTAAACTTACTGGCCTATAGTTTCCAGGTTCTGTTTTGGGACCCTTTTTGAATATTGGCACCACATTTGCTATGCGCCAATCCTGTGGGACATTCCCTGTCAGTATAGAGTCTACAAATATCATAAATAAGGGTCTGGCTATGACATTACTTAATTATCTTAGGATACGGGGGTGTCACTGTTGTACTTCTTCCTGGGTCAGACCAGACACTTTTAATGGGGAATTTATTTTTACATTCAGCATTTCATCTGACAGTTTATTTTCCTCAGTGAATACATTGGAGAAATACATTTTTAACAGCTTTGCTTTCTCCTCGTCGCTCTCTGCGACTCCCCTCTCATTACTCTTTAAAGGGCCAGCACCTTCAGATTTATACTTTTTAACATTTATATAATTGAAGAACATTTTAGGGTTAGTTTTACTCTCTTTGGCAATTAATCTCTCGGTCACTAGTTTGTCCGCTTTTATTTGTTTTTTACATGTTCGATTTTTTTTACTTATAGTTTTACAGTGCTTTCCGTGCTCCCCTCCTGTTTTAGTGTTTTATATGCTTTCTTTTTGTCATTTATTGCTTTCTTTACAGTTCTTTTTATCCACATTGGTTTCTTTTTGTTCCTTAACCTTTTATTCCCATACGGTATGTACCTCTCACAATCAGATTTTAGGATGCTTTTAAAGATATCCCATTTTGTGGCTGTATTTTTATTTTTGAGGACTTTGCCTTCTATAGAAGCCTGTAAGATTTAGCCCTTAGGCTGGGTCTCAGAGGCAGGCTGTCAGCATAAAAGCTGACAGCCAATGCATTACAATACAGGTTGTATCGTAATGCTTTGCAGAGGGGATCAGATCAGTGAAGTCCCACAGTGGGACAAAATAAAAAGTTTAAAAAAAAGTAAAAAAAAGTGTTTTTCATAATAAAATAATAAAAAAATAAAGTAAAACGTTCCCAAAAAAGTTCCAAAATAAAAAACATATAAAATTGTAAAAAAAATAAGCAAAGCAGACATATTGAGTATTGCCACGTCCGTAATGAACAGCTACATAAAAATATAACATGATGCACCCCCTCACCTGAACTCCGTAGAAAAAGTAAAATAAAAACTGTGCTAAAACAAACATTTTTTGTCACCTTACATCACAAAAAGTGCAACACCAATCGATCAAAAAGGCATATTCCCCCCCCCCCCAAAATAGTACCAATCGGTCACCTCATATCGCAAAAAATAAGCCCCTACATAAAACAATTGGGCAAAACATTTTAAAAAATTATGGAATATCAAAATATGCAGACACTAAATTTTTTTCTAAAATGCTTAATTATGTAAAACTGAAACAAACAACCTTAAAAAAGTATTCATATTTAGTATTGTCGAGACCGTAACAACCTGCTCTATAAAAATAGCACATGATCTAACATTGTAAATAACAAAAAATAAAAACAGCTCCAAAACTATTTTTTGTTACCTTGCTTCACAAAAAGTGCAATATAGAGCACCCAAAAATAATATGTACCCTAAGATATAACCAACAAAACTTCCACCTTATACCATAGTTTTCAAAATGGGGTCACTTTTTTGGAGTTCCTATTCTAGGGGTGCATCAGGGGGTCCTCAAATGTGACATGGCAACTTACAATTATCCCAGTGAAATCTGCCTTCCAAATACCATATGGCGTTCCTTTCCTTCTGCACCCTGCCATGTGCCCATACAGCGGTTTACAATAACAAATTGTGTGTTTCTGTAAACTACAGAATCAGGGTAATAAATATTGAGTTTTGTTTGGCTGTTAACCCTTGCTTTGTTAACATAAAAAAATTATTAAAATGGAAAATCTGCAAAAAAAGTTAAATTCTGAAATTTCATCTACATTTTCCTTTAATTCTTGTTGAACACCTAAAGGGCTTAAAAAGTTTGTAAAATCAGTTTTGAATACCTTGAGGGGTGTAGTTTCTAAAATGGGGCCATTTATAGGTAGTTTATATTATGTGAGACCCAAAAAGTGACTTCAGACCTGAACAGGTCTTTAAAAATTGGGTTTTGGAAATTCATTTAAAAAAACATTTTGGTAAATGTTTTTATAAAAACAAAACAATCTCAGAATGGCCTGGATAAGTATAAGCATTTTAAAGTTATCACCACATAAAGTGACATATGTCAGATTTGCAAAAAAAATGGCCTGGTCCTTAAGGTGAAAAATGGCAGGGTCCTGAAGGGGTTAAAGTGTAACTGTCATGTTTTGTTTTTGTTTGTTTGCTAATGTGTAGAGACAGTGATATGATCATTTTTTCTAATGCACCTTATTTAGAGAAATAAGCCCAGAAATGTCCCTTAGCAGCTTTCTCTTTAATGAGTTTTGCTTATGCATGTCAGTCTTCCTAATACAGTACAGTGCAGTACTGACTGGGAAGATGGGCTGGGCTGCTGCCCTCACTGCTTCCACATATAGTGGATAATATATTAATATCTATACCCTAAATATATTTTTATCTTCCTGTTATTTCTCACTGTTCAGCGTGGCTAACGCTGTCGGGGAGTGACTCTGCTGTATAGCAGTTATATACCACATGTTACGGCACCCCGGGCATAAAAGGGGTTAAAACCGTTTAGGCGATCTTCCCCTTCCAGAGCTACAGGTACAGCTACTTACAGAACACCAAACTCCCGAACGGCATACAAGGGAATTCTCCAAACTCTGAACGGAACCTCACGAATAGCTGCTAGCAGACAAATAGGAAAAGCACCCAGGCGGCTTACACTCCTAGCAATCAGTCTCTAACAGCATACAGTGAATCCCCCCAAGAATGAGACCAAGCTCTGTGTTGAGGGTAAAGCAGTGGGCAGAGCTGTGTGTTTATTGTTCTTATATACACATTCTTACACATTAGTACCAGGGTTTTGTAAAAACAACCAATAAACACGTACAATACACTCAGATACTCCCACACAAAATCCTCCCCTCTGCCTGTGATACAATTACCTTGCACAATGGGTTAATGTAATTATCACAGGCAGGAGAATACACAGTTTTATAGAGTCTTCTGTCCTGGAGATAATTGGGAAGTAATCCAATTTATCTCCAAGGACAGAGGCAGCAATTCAGGATACACAGACACAATAAATCCCCACAATGCATCCTGGTTTCCTCCTCTCTGCCCTGGAGACAACCATGGAGTAATTCAATTATCCCTTTGTCCTGACAAAGGGACATCGCCATTGTACACGTGGGGACAACAGGACAGAAATCACTATTCAAATATACAATGTCACAACCATTACAGTAAACACAGACATTTAACATATCCCCAGATAGCTCAGGTTTGAGTGCATATTATTAGGTGAATGCCACTCAGACTACACGAATATGATAGAAATGCTATGGAGCCAAAGTCTTTCACATAGTCTTTTGTTATCCGAATGGGCTCCATGGCATAGCTATCTGGGATATCACTGTTCACATAGGGCAAGTACCAAATGACCCAGCTTTCATGTCTTTGCAGGGGAAAATCATAAGTTTCAACATGAGGCTATAGTCTAAAGGAAGCAGGCGGGCAACCAGGCTTCTCCAATGCAATGTGGCGATATTGGTCTCTTCACACCATAATTATACTTATACAAAGTGAAGCAGCTTCCCCCTGCCTCCCTGCATTGACAATAGCAAGCGCTTACTGCTTGCTAACATATATTTCTTGGCGGCTGGTTAGTGCGCCAGGAATATAGCAGAGGCACTCACTGACAGCGCTGGCCACACTGATCAGTCTGCAATAGCAAGGAAGATAAATATATATTTGGGGTACAGATATTAATTAATTGTCTGCTATATGACGGGGCAGTGAGGGCAGCAGCCCACAGCAGCTCCTAGCCCAGCCCATCTTCCCAGTTAGTACTGCACTGGACTGTACTAGGGACATTTCTGGCCAAGTTTTCTAGTATGAATGTACAAATTTTCGAATTAAACTATATTAGAAAAATTTGCCCACACATTAGCAAAAAAAAAAAGAAAAGAAAATGACAGACATGACAGTTACACTTTAATATATCCACCTCAGTATCTCAAAATCATATTTTTTTAGCTGTCTTACATTTAGACCATTTTATACGCCTAAAACTGGCATAGAAAATGGAAATGAGACGAATCTGCCCGCCCATCCCCGTCCAGAGAGAGAGAAGTTGCAAATTGCGACATAAAGGACCTTTGCTCTGTTTCATAAAAGACCCCCAAAGTGTACATGATTTGTTTTTTCTGCACAGGAATGTGTGCCGGAAAACCACATGTTTTCTACAACTTGTGTAGGTACCCTAAGAAAGTAGAACTGATGAAGCTGATCATGATCTTTAATGTCTGCTTGGATAGTCACAACATTAGAAGGCAAACTACGCTCATTTACCTGCTGAAAAAAAACTAAGCTAAGCTACTGAACAGCATTTGTAACACTCCAGAGTGGTGTTGCCACTGCTGCACCTTGCTACTATCTTTTAGGGTCTAACCTGTATGTCATCCTATGTATTTTGTTCCAGGTCCTCTCCATATTCTGCATTGATAATCTTGTTATGTAACTGTTTATTACATGTAATGTACCTGGTTCACCTGCAGGTGGCAACAAATATGGCAGAGCTATAGTTAGATAGAATGGAGCTCACCATTCCATTCTCCCCCTCTGGTCAGAAGTGCGCGTCCTGCTTGCTACCAGAAGTAGGTGTGGCAGTTCTAGATTGTTCCAGTTCAGACTCTATGTTGGAGCTGACAGGGCACTAACCTATTCCTTGGCTGAAACTAAGTTAGACTAAGGAGAGAAGTGTAGCCTCATTAAGCTAGCTTGTCAGCACAGCTAGCTTGTCAACACAGCAGAGAGAAAGAGATAAAGCAGAGTTGAGTTTGCCTGACAGTTCATACTAAAGGCTGCTGGAACCAAGACAAAGCCTGAAACTGTTTTAAGAAATGTTTACTCAAATAAAGCTGCCATTGAGCTTCATCTCAAGGTCTGGACTCAAGTTATTCTTTCAAACCCCTCAATTATTCCCCCTATTTATTGCTTCGGAGACAAAGCATTAGGTCCAGCCATATCCAGGTAGCAGCACCGTGACACACATAAAGAGACATTTAGGCCGCACTACACCACTCAGCATTCCTACTAAACCTGGGACGCGATATAGAGGGCCCCTGGGGAGAGGTGCACGTTGCACATTCAGAGAACAATCGAGAAGGAAGAAGGATTGACATCACATATTACTCTTTACCAACAAAAGCTTATTAATTCCCCTCATGGGCATGATACACGGTCCCCTCCAAGAAAGCTATATGTATTATATAAGCATAATACCTTATTTCTAAGGTTGTAGACAGGTGGTAGGAATCTCTATATAACTCTACATATGCCATATTAGAGCATGTGGGTGTCATAGGGCTGGCCTGCTCCCCTTCCCCATACACACACACACACACACTATTATACATTTGTGTACAATTTCATTGTAAAGTATAGCTGACAGCTCTTTTCAGTAGAGTCAAGGCTGTAGTACCTTGTAGTATACTGCTAGCGTATACGAGAGGAGATTTCTCTTCCTACAGAAAAGTAGAGAGTCCTGTTCAAAGTGGTTTTCACCAAAACCAAACATAGAGAGCATACTGATTGTTCATTGTAACGGATCACCTGGCACCCCGACTGAGTACCTCCGTTTACGGATGCGCCTAGCGTTTCCTGAGGCTTCCAAGCACTTTGGCAGACACCACAATCACCGAACCAGCATATAAATCGTCTCCCAGCAATGAATGCTGTAGGCAGTTGAATAGGAACCATACAAATAGGTTTTCACTCCTAGCAGTCAAACTGGGACAGCATGCAATAAATCCTCCCCCAAGAATGAGACGACACTTCACCTTGAGGTTTAAAACAGGGACTCACTTTATTTTAACACAAGCATTGATTTATACACATCTTCCAGCAAGGTACCACCCACAGCCAATCATATGTATCTACAGTATTTAAACCTTCCCAGCAATTGTACACAAAATCCCCTTCCCTTTATCTGTAACGCAATAAACAAAACACAATGAGCATTGTCTGAGACGTAATTACCAACACAATAGCATTGTCAGAGACGTAATCCACAAAATACAATTATCAAACGTAATGGACTAACTTGAACCCTGGCATACACATATACAATGTAACTGAACACATAATAACATACATAGTATTTAAGACAGCCTGAATGCAATCTGCTACACAGTCTTAAAGGGGCATTGTTCCTAAAAGTCAGACATGTCCCCGGATGGCCATTAAAGGGCCAGTAGCAGCAATATAAAATAGCACATGCCCAAATATTGCATTCAAACGTACCAAATCACCAGGGGCCATAGTCAGCAGGTAGGAGGCGGCCAGCCAGGCCTCTCCAATGCCCAGTGGCGAGGCGGGTTCCGCCACATTTCTCCCCTTTCCCATTGAGACTATCCAGACTCCAGACCTCCAGGCGGTCTGGGGCTCTGATAGTCAGCCGGCCTTTCTCCAAGGGTGTAGTTGTCCCTGTGGCCCCCTTCCACTTGTGCCCAGTTGTAGATCCATGACTTGGGGGGAAGGTAACCAGGGTGCCCTCTCCCCTGGTTGAACAAAGCTGTTGCTGGGGGGAAGGGGTAACAGGCTCCTCTCTCTGCGACACCCTCTCTTGTTGTAGGGGAAAACAGACTGCCTCTCCTTCCAATACATTGTCCTGTTGTTGTGGACCAGGACAGACTGTCCATATCTCCAGTGGTGCAGGTACAGAGACTACGGTCCCATCTGCACTGTTGTGGAGCTTACTGTCTCCCCTTGGTGTGCTAGGCAAACTGCTGGGGCTACTTGGGGAACAGCGGCCAGCGGTGTTCTGCACTGATGCCAGCACTTCTGCTGGGGCGAGGGGGGTACAAGCCAGCCCTGTAACAAGGGGGTCGGTGGAGCAGAGGCTAGCGGCTCTCTGCCCTGATGCCAGCTCTTCTGCTGGAGGGACTGGAGTACAGTCCTGCTGGGTAGTAAGGGGACAAGTAGGGCAGAGGCCAGCGGCGCTCTGCCCAGATGCCAGCTCTTCTGCTGGGAGGGGGCCAGAGGGGGCTAACGACTCCTCTACTGACCCCAGTACCTGGTTTGGAGTTGGCTGTGGAGGGGAGGGGTTGCTTACCTCCTCCTCCTGGTACTACTGCTGGAGTTGGAGATCTGGGCCGGCTGCCCAGTATCTCTGTAGGGCCGGTAGAGAGATCTCGGTCCCATCTCCACCTGCCATCTGTGGGTCTTCCCAGGACCAGTCTGTGAGGTCCCTCAACATTTGCGAGTAAGGACCACCTGCGTCCACACCTGGCAACTTCGGCTGCTGCTGAGGGCCTGGGCCAGCTGCCCAGCATCCCGGTGGAGAGACCTCGGTCCCGTCTCCACCTGCCTGTTGTGGTTCCTCACAGGACCAGTCTATGAGGACCCCTACTTTGGGTTCCTCTGGCCGCCTCAAGGGGAAACGGCTTACCTCCTCGGATGCAGCCTCTGCTCGGCTGCTGTAACACTCCTTCTGCTGGGCAATTTCTCTCTCTTTCGCCAGTCGGAATTCTCGTTCCATCCTTGCGTGTCGCTTGGCTGTGACCTGGTTCCAGATGGCCTGGCATATATCCATGGACACATTATCTCCATACTGGTCCACTCGCTGCCTCACCTCGGCCAGCCAGTCATCTTCAAAGCCTTCCATACTTGTCTGCTCCAAGTCGCTGGATACCTCTGCTCCCCGGGGCGCTGCACGAGTGCTAGCGTTTGCCCTCAATTTGTAACTCCACACGTTACCGGTGTCTCTGAGCTGCTTCTCCTCGCACTAGGACGCCATCCCACTGCTTGCCACCAATGTAACGGATCACCTGGCACCCCGACTGAGTACCTCCGTTTACGGATGCGCCTAGCGTTTCCTGAGGCTTCCAAGCACTTTGGCAGACACCACAATCACCGAACCAGCATATAAATCCTCTCCCAGCAATGAATGCTGTAGGCAGTTGAATAGGAACCATACAAATAGGTTTTCACTCCTAGCAGTCAAACTGGGACAGCATGCAATAAATCCTCCCCCAAGAATGAGACGACACTTCACCTTGAGGTTTAAAACAGGGACTCACTTTATTTTAACACAAGCATTGATTTATACACATCTTCCAGCAAGGTACCACCCACAGCCAATCATATGTATCTACAGTATTTAAACCTTCCCAGCAATTGTACACAAAATCCCCTTCCCTCTATCTGTAACGCAATAAACAAAACACAATGAGCATTGTCTGAGACGTAATTACCAACACAATAGCATTGTCTGAGACGTAATCCACAAAATACAATTATCAAACGTAATGAACTAACTTGAACCCTGGCATACACATATACAATGTAACTGAACACATAATAACATACATAGTATTTAAGACAGCCTGAATGCAATCTGCTACACAGTCTTAAAGGGGCATTGTTCCTAAAAGTCAGACATGTCCCCGGATGGCCATTAAAGGGCCAGTAGCAGCAATATAAAATAGCACATGCCCAAATATTGCATTCAAACGTACCAAATCACCAGGGGCCATAGTCAGCAGGTAGGAGGCGGCCAGCCAGGCCTCTCCAATGCCCAGTGGCGAGGCGGGTTCCGCCACATTCATGTACAGTGAATCTTAAATGCTAGCTCCATTAATAATTTGTCTACCTGTAAGAATTGTTTTCAGGGAGACGTGAAGTGGAGAATGCTTTGTATGCTGCATATAATTATTTGTATGTAATCTCTACCACAACTACAGGCTATGCTCCTACAGTGAAAGCCAAAGTACGTCCATTAAGAACACCATCAGTAGTATGCCCCATTAAAAGTGCTTTCAGAGTGCCCTTTGATAAATTGTGCAAGTAGAGTGTTAAAGGGTTGTGCCATCTCACACATTGGTGGCATATTGCTAGGATATGCCACCAATGTCAGATAGGTGTGGGTCCTTTTCAATTCTATGGGGGTTCCGGAGATAGTCGAGACAGTGATTGGATATTTTCGGCACTCCCATAGCAGTAAAAGGATGGAGGCTGCGCTTGCGCAGTGCGCCCTCATCCACTTTAGAGGCTCCGTTTTAGAAATAGATGAGGGTTCCAGAGGTGGGACCCACGCATATCTGACATTGGTGGCATATCCTACCTTTAAAGGACGGGCAATGCCAACACAGGGCCTATTTATTTGCTGAAAAAAATGCCAAACTCTATAATGTTTCATTTTATGCATTTTTAGAGGTGATGGACCTGTGTCATACTATCCAATAACCTATGCTGTAGACTTGCCTGCTCTGCCAGAGATCTTAGATGTCTCCCTGAATTTTGGGAGACCCCAGATAATCCATATGAGTAGACAAGTATGTAGTGCCAACTGTAACACACACGCACCACACCAAGACAACCTGGGGACTCCCATTCTTGTGATCAGTGGAGGGCTCAGCAGTCCCCCCCAGAGGCTATACAGTTATGACCCATCCTATGGATAAGACATAAATGTTGTTAATTGGAAAACCCCTATAATGCATTGCAAGTGGTAGAAGTTTAATGACAGAAAGTTATAAACTGACATGCTAAATTATTAGTTATCTTTGATCGTTCTTGGCCCTATCTGGTCTAGTATCTGCCCAATAAGAATCTGCTCAAAATGTACTCTCGTTAACTCTTTATATTTCTCTGTATCTTTTAACTCATATATCTAGATAACTGTCTTAATTAGTTTGATAATGAAGTTCAGTTGTCGGGCTTATAGCTCAGGAATTTTAAGTAGAGGGGTAATATTAATATTTAAAATGCACTTTTCATGCATACATTCAAATATAACATATTTTTAGATTTCATTTTGTTTCAACCTAGTTAACGCCTTAAACATGATTGACTTCTTTTTAGGAAAATGGACTGGAGTATGAAGCATGCTTGGTTGCTCAATGTGATGCTCTAGTGGATGCATTAAATCGTCAAAAGGCAAAGTTGCTCACCAAAGTCACAAAGGAACGAGAACATAAATTCAAGGTAAGGAGCAATATTCAAGCTTTGAATAAGGGCAAAGAAACAACAATTTGTAATAATCATTACAATAATAATAAAAATAATTACAGTAATAAGTTTGATTTTATGTATATATATATATATATATATATATATAAATTCAGCATATGTACCTGATGATTTCTATATTCATTGATGTCTTTGGCCCAATTATAGAGGAAAAGAAAACATCCACCATTTTTAAATCATATATTATATATTTTTTTTTTTTTAAGTCCTAATACACATTAGTGTATTGTTGGCCAAACCCACCAGAATGACTGGTTTGTCCGACAGTTTAATGTGTATGGGAAGATCACAACTCTCCCCAGACAGATGATGGTGGGGAGAGAAGAATCGGGCGAAATTAATATTGTCGCCTGATTCTTTTGTTTTACCAGGAGGTAAGCCGACACCAGAAGTGTCTGTCAGTGGCATTCTCCTCTCCACCCATGAAATACACATACATGTTCGACCGACCGACCAGAATGTGCATGTGTATGAGGGAGTTGGGAGAGATAGCTGATTGTTCAGCCCACAGCTATTGAATGTGTATGGCCATCCAAAACACTTGCAAAACTTGCTACTGCCCCAGGTGTCCATTCATGAAGGAAACACCTTTGCGCCTGTTTTGGGAGTGCCCCTTTGCACAGAGTCTGTTGGATCTTATATCTCCCCTGCATTTCAGCCTTCCTTTTATTTCCCTTCATGAGCTGTCTAAAATACAAACTGTTTGTTGCCCATACCAACCAATTACAGCACACCCTTCATGATGCAGTGTGCATTATATACACTAATGTAACTGTTGAGGCACTGCTGCTGGATGTTAGTATAGGGCAGTGTAGAATATAACAGATTTTTTTATAAAAAGTGATTTTATTATGCAAAAGTAGTAAAATATGAAAAAAACTACATCATTTTGATATCGCCATAATTGCATAAACCTGCAGAATAAAGTTATATCATATAAACCACATGGTGAACCTCATAAAAAAAAAAAAATTGACAGAATTTGACATCTCACCTCCCAACAAATTAGATAAAAAGTGATCAGAAAGCCAAAAAGTACCCCCAAAACGGTGGCAATAAAAACTACAACTATCCTGCAAAGAAATAAGCTCTCACATACCAAGTTATGACTCATAAAAACCATTTCAGCAAGTTAGAAAATCCAGATGCCACTCCTTCCCTTCTGAGCCCTGGCATATCCCCAAACCGCAGTTTATGACCACAGATGTGGTGTTATTGTATTTAAGAGAAAATTCTGGGGTGATAGTCTCCTGTTATCCCTTTTTAAAAGAAAAGTTTGTGCCTAAAGCACCATGTTCTTGTAAAGAAATAAATACAATTTTTCATTTTCATTTTCACAGCCAAGTGTTTCTATGAAACAAAGTCAAAGTGCACCCAGTACCATCTCTTGTGGATGGTAAAATCTGATACTCTGCAGATGACACCATAGGCATTGTTAGAGTGCAATCTCTCAGGCACATTTTGCATGATACAGTGTTTTATTAGAGACAAAACTGCATAGTAGAGGCAAAATTGTTATCAGACACAGGGCCATTTCTACCACTGGGAGGGGGAGCAGCGGGGTGCAACTGCCTCAGGTCCTGTTTATTTTAAAGAAAGAAAATATGCTTTGTGGAATTATGTCGCTGACTATAACTTGCTGGTCAGGACTGACCTTGTCCAAACATTAGCACTGATAATTCAAACTGCCATAAACACGGTTGGGTTGAGATCGTGGTGCAGGTGGATACGGATGTTTAACAGTTTAAGGGGTGGCCCATTACCCTAGGAGCAAACTAAACAATTAGCAGTTTTCTCCACCGACTGATCCTCCTCCTTAGAAATATCAAGGAGTGGTTAGTGTCCTCATTTGTAAGGGGTTGCCCTTGCTGAACAGATGCCTGTATATTATTATACCCTTGCCCCAAATGCCTCACTGTCCTTGTGTCCTTATTGTCAATAGCGGATTATCATAAGAGCTGTTTGGGCAGCCACACTATCACATAGCAGATAAGGGTTGGAAGTGTTCCTATGGGGCTCTACAGCCGAAAATGTGAAAGACACTGTGTGTTCATGTAAAAGATTATTGCTGAGTGTGCGTGTAAGTAAAAGGTAAAATTGAGGTATGCTTGTGCTCTTTTTTTACGCAGCTATTTTCAAATCCGCTTGAGAATTAGCATGTTGCTTATTTCAAGTGCATTTTAGCTGTGTATACTATTGAAGTCAATAAGGAAAGGCTGAGCACAGACACTGCCTGGACCTGGCTGTGCTCCCCAGAGCTCGGTTGAGCGCAGCAGCTCTCTGAAACAGCTGATCGGCAGGGGTGTCGGAACTCGAAACCCCGCTGATCTGATAATGATGACCTAGTTCTTAGAAGGTGGAATGTGTATTATAAAGGTACTATAGTACATGCAATGCATATTATGAAGTTCTTCAGCAGATAAAGTCTATAGTATGAGGTTCTGCAGCAGCTGAGGTGACACTTTACAGCAGATAATGCATTTATTATTAAGTTATTTTGCAGGTAAGGTGTATATTATGAAGTTCTGCAGAAGATGAGGTGTATATTATAAAGTCCTGCTGTACTTGATGTGTGTATTATGACATTCTGTAGTAGCTGTAATGTTTATTATGATATATTTTAGAAGTGTATATTATGATGTTCTGCGCATCTCAGATTTACTATGCGGTCCTGCAATATCTAAGATGTGTATTATGAGGTGATTTGCATGTGTGTAATCATAGAAAAAACATTTACTTGCATTAACTTTTTAGACAGCTTTATTATTAACATTGTGTGTGTGTGTGTGTGATCAGATCAGATGTGTGTGTGCCCTGATCAGATGCCATGATTGCAGGTGAGAATTTACACTGAAAACTAGAGTATTCACTAGAGTTTGCCTACAAGCATTTATCTAATAAATGTCCCAGTAAATACTTCTTGAAGTGAAAAATAAGTTAAAGCCTCACTAACTTTTCAAAAAATTTCAAAAGTTTAGATCGGTCGGGGTCTACGCACTCTCATCCCTGCACGAGACACTCTCTTTAGAAGTCTACAGCCCCATCTCATTATGGGGTCTCAGCACTCAGATCTCCACTGATCTAAAAGTTTTTTTTAAAAGTTTGTGACTCTTTAAACTGCTAGAGCAGTTCTTTAGAAGAGGTAACATCCCTCTAATATACTTTAGTTTTATATAAAGATGTGTTGCCACGTCTAATATTAAGTAAGAATAGTAATAGTTACAAAAAATCTTGTAAATGCCCACGGTAAAGCATGAGTATAGAAACATATGATAACATATAATAAGCTTGTATTCCCAGCATTGCTCAGGGACAGAAGCCTCCTTGGTGGGTATTTGCATCCTCTGCTGCACTGAGAGTGATGTACCTGGTTAATCATATTAGTGATCATGCTCTATACAGATAAAGTGATCGACCGTCAAATTCTCTGGATGAACTGCTGCAACGATCTGCTAAACATAGATGTTATTTCTACATGCCAGAGGGCAAAAGCTGAGAAGCCCTTCTTATATTGCAATGTCAACATGTCACTTAGACAATGAGAAGCAATGTGTCTTGTGCTAGGGGTATGAGGTTCATGTGAAGTCAGAAACCATAAATTGTTCAGTCACGTTTTATCTAAGGCAGCTGTATAGCCATATCCGAAAGATATCCTAATTTATACAAGAGCGGATTACCTGAAATGTGCTGCTTTCTTTTCAGGTTGTCTGGGATCAGATAAATCACTGTACATTGAAACTGCGCCAGTCAACAGGACTAATGGAATATTGCCTTGAAGTAATCAAAGAAAATGATCCCTCCGGCTTCTTACAGGTACAAGCAAGCAATCCATTACTTAAAAAATAAAGATGCATATAACATTCAAAGTACTGCAATTATGGATATGCGATTGTGATTTCGCTACCATGCCATGCGGATATTATTCACATGCTTGGAATCTCACATACTCGTAAATAACTTTATGTTGTAATGAAGTTCATCAGTTTCAGGGTTTCCTATATTTAAATGCTAATAAACCCACTAAATGCATTGGGTCTATTACCACACATTTTTTTCAGCATTTTTAAACACTTGTTAAAACGCCATGCATTTCAGCCATTTTCATGGCATTTTTTTTTTGGAACAGTTAAACATGCATTTTCGTGGTGTTTTTCATGTCCTATAGAGAAGTCTATGAGAAAAACGCTATACTGAGAGCATGATGTGCTTTGAAAAAAAAACACTACAAAAATTTTTTTTCATAGGTAGTGCATTTGATAGTTCACAATATACTGTGCAGTAACATCTGGCCACAAAATAACTGACTAAAATATCAATGAAAATGGAAAAAAACACACCACAAAACCATATGTGTAAATCAAGTCTTATTGTGCTAAATCAACTAATACTCTGCTTACTATTACTGAATACTAATAAGATATTACACAATTTCTCTGGCAGGCTTAAAGTAAATGTCAATGTATACATATTATTTTATTTATTTCCATCTAGCACCCAAATATTGGGTGCTAAATATATCGGTATAGTGGTCTGAGCTCCATTTTACTGATGTAGAGCTTCAAATCCCGTGCATAGATTTATATTTAAAGGGGTTCTGCCATAATGAAATGTTATTTTAACCCCTTAATGATGATGTTATCAAATATTACCAACATTCCTTTTTATTTTCCAAACACATCCTCTGACACTACCATCTGCCTTTTCGAAACAACTTAAGGGCTTGTTCACACGACCGTATGTTTTTTTCTGTGTTTTGTGGGCCATTTTTAATGGATCAGTCTTTTGTTTTTTTTTGTTTTAGTAGTGTTTCCGGTTCCATTCCGTTTTTCCGTATGGCATATACAGTATACAGTAATTACATATAAAAAATTGGTCTGGGCATAACATTTTCAATAGATTGTTCCACAAAAACGGAACGAATACGGAAGACATACGGAGTACATTCCGTATGTGTTCTATTTTTTGTGTGGACCCATTGACTTGAATGGAGCCACGGAACGTGATTTGCGGACAATAATAGGACAAGACTCAAAATGTAGCAGAACGGAAATGAGGACATACGGAAATTAAATGCTCACGGAGTACATTCCGTTTTTTTTTGCAGACCCATAGAAATTAATGGTTCCATATACGGACCGTATATACGAACATACGGTAACGGAATGGACACGGAGTAACTTAATTTATTTATTTTTTTGCGGACCCATTGAAATTAATGGTTCCGTATACGGTCCGCAAAAAAATTGAACAGACACGGAAAGAAAATACATTTGTGTGCATCATGAGACCTTATCTATATGTCTTAACCCCTTCCCAACCAGCGCTGTAACAGTACGGCGCTGCGGGAACTGACTTCCTGACCAGCGCCGTAGTATTATGGCACGCTGATCGGGCGGGTGCAGGAGCTGCGCCCGCCCAATCAGCTGCAGGGGACCGGCTATTCCCGTTAGCCGGACCCCTGCTGTATGCGCCGGCATCGGTGAAAACACCAATGCCGGCACATTAACCCTCACTATGCTGCGGATGTGCATGGACTCCCTTAGGCCTCTTTCACACGGGCGTTGCGGGAAAATGTGCGGGTGCGTTGCGGGAACATGTACGATTTTTCCGCGCAAGTGCAAAACATTGTAATGCGTTTTGCACGCACGTGAGAAAAATCGTGCATGTTTGGTACCTAAACCCGAACTTCTTCACAGAACTTCGGGCTTGGAATCGGTGTTCTGTAGATTGCATTATTTTCCCTTATAACATGGTTATAAGGGAAAATAATAGCATTTTGAATACAGAATGCATAGTAAAATAGCGCTGGAGGGGATAAAAAAAGAAATAAAAATGTAACTCACCTTAGGCCACTTGATCGCGAAGCTGGCATCTCCTTCTTAGCGTCTTCATCTTAGCTGTGTGGAGGAACAGGACCTGTGGTGACATCACTCCGGTCATCACATGATTCATCACATGATCTTTATCCATTATAAAGGAAAATAATAATGATCGGGTCTCCATCCCGATTGTCTCCTAGCAACCGCATCCGCACTTGAAAAATGCACAAAATAGAGAATGCTGCGATTTTCACGCAACGCATAAGTGATGCGTGAAAATCACCGCTCATGTGAACAGCCCCATAGAAATGAATGGGTTGGGATTCAGTGCGGGTGCAATGCGTTCAACTCACGCATCGCATCCGCGCAGAATGCTCGCCCGTGTGAAAGAGGCCTTAAGATATGATTTTCCTTTCTTCTGAAGGATTCTATCCTTTCTCTTATCCTTTCTTGTTTTATATATGAGAGATAGGAATGCTGCTCCACTGAATCTAGAAGGTTTCCCAGGAATTTTTGCCTGATATCCGGATGCAGGTGTCACGGATGGTGTTGCAGAAAGCTGGAACTTATAAATAAACATCCGACTGGCTTGATCCCAAACTAAGGAGCATATGGGTGAGCCCTATAAAACCCCTAGAGCTCTACCTGACTGCTATGCTCATGCAAAGATCTTTATGGTAGACAATTGCATGCCCTCGTACCTTATCCTATGTGACACCTGAAAACCCTACAATAGTGAGGGGATACGACCACCGGCTCCCTGCACTTAATACGGATGGAGTCAGGGTCACCTACAATCAAGCCAGCAAGAAAACACAAATAATGAAAACAGACTTATCTGAGGAATCAGGAGAAGAAGCCTCCAGCAGTGAAGACAATACAGGAAGAATTATAAACCGCAAAGTGAGGCAGTATTGGAGGGAATATAAAGGGAGACAATCAGTGCAAATAGGTGACAGCTGTGAGAAGGAAAGGAGATAGAAAGTGAAACCAAAACAAAGGACATCATACAACAGGTAGAGAAGAACGTCTGCCAGATCTTCTCACAGAGCTGGCGGTGACAGCAGGTCTGATTTTTTTTGTAATTTATCATCCATCCCAATTCTATTAACCACCTCCCGACCGCCTAACGCGCCAATGCGTCCGGGAGGTGGTTGATTTACTCCTCCTGGACGCATCGGCGCGTCATCTCGCGATACCCGAGATTTCCTGTGAACGTGCGTATGCAGGCGCGCGCGCTCACAGGAACAGAAGGTAAGCGAGTGGATCTCCAGCCTACCAGCGGCGATTGCTCGCTGGCAGGCTGGAGATGTGATTTTTTTTTTAACCCCTAACAGGTATATTAGACGCTGTTTTGATAACAGCGTCTAATATACCTGCTACCTGCTCCTCTGGTGGTCCCTTTTGTTAGGATCGACCACCAGAGGACACAGGTAGGTCAGCAAAGTCGCACCAAACACCACACTACACCCCCCCCCCGTCACTTATTAACCCCTTATAAACCCCTGATCACCTATGATCACCCCATATAAACTCCCTGATCACCCCCCTGTCATTGATCACCCCCCCTGTCATTGATCACCCCCCTGTCAGGCTCCGTTCAGACGTCCGTATGATTTTTATGGATCCACAGATACATGGATCGGATCCGCAAAACACATACGGACGTCTGAATGGAGCCTTACAGGGGGGTGATCAATGACAGGCGGGTGATCACCCATATAGATTCCCTGATCACCCCCTGTCATTGATCACCCCCCTGTCATTGATCACCCCCCTGTAAGGCTCCATTCAGAGGTCCGTATGATTTTTACGGATCCATGGATACATGGATCGGATCCGCAAAACACATGCGAACGTCTGAATGGAGCCTTACAGGGGGGTGATCAATGACAGGCGGGTGATCACCCATATACACTCCCTGATCACCCCCTGTCATTGATCACCCATCTGTAAGGCTCCATTCAGACGTCCGCATGTGTTTTGCGGATCCGATCCATGTATCCATAGATCCGTAAAAATCATACGGACGTCTGAATGGAGCCTTACAGGGGGGTGATCAATGACAGGGGGGTGATCACCCATATACACTCCCTGATCACCCCCTGTCATTGATCACCCCCCTGTAAGACTCCATTCAGACGTCCGCATGTGTTTTGCGGATCCGATCCATGTATCCATGGATCCGTAAAAATCATACGGACGTCTGAATGGAGCCTTACAGGGGGGTGATCAATGACAGGGGGGTGATCACCCATATACACTCCCTGATCACCCCCTGTCATTGATCACCCCCCTGTAAGGCTCCATTCAGACGTCCGCATGTGTTTTGCGGATCCGATCCATGTATCCATGGATCCGTAAAAATCATACGGACGTCTGAATGGAGCCTTACCAGGGGGGTGATCAATGACAGTGGGGTGATCAGGGAGTCTATATGGGTGATCACCCCCTTGTCATTGATCACCCCCCTGGTAAGGCTCCATTCAGACGTCCGTATGATTTTTACGGATCCATGGATACATGGATCGGATCCGCAAAACACATGCGGACGTCTGAATGGAGCCTTACAGGGGGGTGATCAATGACAGGGGGTGATCAGGGAGTGTATATGGGTGATCACCCCCCTGTCATTGATCACCCCCCTGTAAGGCTCCATTCAGACGTCCGTATGATTTTTACGGATCCATGGATACATGGATCGGATCCGCAAAACACATGCAGACGTCTGAATGGAGCCTTACAGGGGGGTGATCAATGATGGAGGTGATCAGGGAGTCTATATGGGTGATCACCCCCCTGTCATTGATCACCCCCCTGTAAGGCTCCATTCAGACATTTTTTTGGCCCAAGTTAGCGGAAATATATATATTTTTTTGTTTGTTTTTTCTTACTAAGTCTCATATTCCACTAACTTGTGTCAATAAAATCTCACATGAACTCACCATACCCCTCACGGAATCCAAATGCGTAAACATTTTTAGACATTTCTATTCCAGACTTCTTCTCACGCTTTAGGGCCCCTAAAAAGCCAGGGCAGTATAAATACCCCACATGTGACCCCATTTCGGAAAGAAGACACCCCAAGGTATTCCGTGAGGGGCATATTGAGTCCATGAAAGATTGAAATTTTGGTCCTAAGTTAGCGGAAAGTGAAACTTTGTGAGAAAAAAGCAAAAAAAAATCAATTTCCGCTAACTTATGCAAAAAAAAAAAAATTCTATGAACTCGCCATGCCGCTCATTGAATACCTTGGGGTGTCTTCTTTCCAAAGTGGGGTCGCATGTGGGGTATTTATACTGCCCTGGCTTTTTAGGGGCCCTAAAGCGTGAGAAGAAGTCTGGGATCCAAATGTCTAAAAATGCCCTCCTAAAAGGAATTTGGGCACCTTTGCGCATCTAGGCTGCAAAAGTGTCACACATGTGGTATCGCCGTACTCAGGAGAAGTTGAGGAATGTGTTTTGGGGTGTCATTTTACATATACCCATGCTGGGTGAGATAAATATCTTGGTCAAATGCCAACTTTGTATAAAAAAATGGGAAAAGTTGTCTTTTGCCAAGATATTTCTACGCCACAAGTGACCCCATTTTGGAAAGAAGACACCCCAAGGTATTCCGTGAGGGGCACGGCGAGTTCCTGGAATTTTTTATTTTTTGTCACAAGTTAGCGGAAAATGATGATTTTTCTTTTTGTTCCTTTTTTCCTTACAAAGTCTCATATTCCACTAACTTGCGACAAAAAAAAAAAAATTCTAGGAACTCGCCATGCCCCTCACGAAATACCTTGGGGTGTCTTCTTTCCAAAATGGGGTCACTTGTGGCGTAGTTATACTGCCCTGGCAATTTAGGGGACCAAATGTGTGAGAAGTACTTTGCAATCAAAATGTGTAAAAAATGGCCTGCGAAATCCGAAAGGTGCACTTTGGAATATGTGCCCCTTTGCCCACCTTGACTGCAAAAAAGTGTCACACATCTGGTATCGCCGTACTCAGGAGAAGTTGGGGAATGTGTTTTGGGGTGTCATTTTACATATACCCATGCTGGGTGAGAAAAATATCTTGGTCAAATGCCAACTTTGTATAAAAAAAATTGGAAAAGTTGTCTTTTGCCAAGATATTTCTCTCACCCAGCATGGGTATATGTAAAATGACACCCCCAAACACATTCCCCAACTTCTCCTGAGTACAGCGATACCAGATGTGTGACACTTTTTTGCAGCCAAGGTGGGCAAAGGGGCACATATTCCAAAGTGCACCTTTCGGATTTCGCAGGCCATTTTTTACACATTTTGATTGCAAAGTACTTCTCACACATTTGGGCCCCTAAATTGCCAGGGCAGTATAACTACCCCACAAGTGACCCTATTTTGGAAAGAAGACACCCCAAGGTATTCTGTGAGGGGCATGGCGAGTTCCTAGAATTTTTTATTTTTTGTCGCAAGTTAGTGGAATATGAGACTTTGTAAGAAAAAAAAAATCATCATTTTCCGCTAACTTGTGACAAAAAATAAAAAGTTCTCACTATGCCCATCAGCGAATACCTTAGGGTGCCTACTTTCCGAAATGGGGTCATTTGTGGGGGTTTTCTACTGTTTGGGCATTGTAGAACCTCAGGAAACATGACAGGTGCTCAGAAAGTCAGAGCTGCTTCAAAAAGTGGAAATTCACATTTTTGTACCATAGTTTGTAAACGCTATAACTTTTACCCAAACCATTTTTTTTTTGCCCAAACATTTTTTTTAATCAAAGACATGTAGAACTATAAATTTAGCAAAAAATGTATATATGGATGTCGGTTTTTTTGCAAAATTATACAGCTGAAAGTGAAAAATTTCATTTTTTTGCAAAAAATCGTTACATTTTGATTAATAACAAAAAAAGTAAAAATGTCAGCAGCAATGAAATACCACCAAATGAAAGCTCTATTAGTGAGAAGAAAAGCAGGTAAAATTCATTTGGGTGGTAAGTTGCATGACCGAGCGATAAACGGTGAAAGTAGTGTAGTGCAGAAGTGTAAAAAGTGGCCTGGTCATGAAGGGGGTTTTAGCTAGCGGGGCTGAAGTGGTTAACAGGGATAGAGGTTGATGAAGGTGCTCCTCCAGACGTTGTTTTAATTTTGCTATGAGCAAGAAATCGTCCAAGTAAGGTACTATCATTATTTGGTTTTGTCTTAAATAGGCCATAATTTCTGTGATCACTTTTGCAAATATGCGTGGGGCTGAAGATATCCCGGAAGACATTAAAACTGGTAATGGTAAATTTTTCCCTTGCATTTGATCGCAAACCTTAAGTATTGTTGGTTCTGTTGAGGAATGGGGATGTGGTAATAATAAGCATCCTTTAAGTCTATGATGCATAAGAACGCTCCTGGAGTTATAAGCGGAGTTGTCAAAAAACTCCATTTTGAATTTGTGATATACCACCCATTTGTTCAGGAATTTTAAGTTGATAATCGTTTTGATTGACCCATCTGGTTTCTTTATGAAGGACAGCTTTGAGTAATGTCCTTTGAATTCCTGTGGATGATGCACCTGACTAATTGCTTCCAGACTGACAAGTTTTTTCATGTCCACCAGAAGTTGATTCTGTAGAAAATTGGTCTGAAATTCTGTGATCTGAAAAATCTGGGGAGGAGGACAACAGAATTTTGAACCCTTCGTGGATGGAGTCTAGAATCTATTTGTTTTGTGTGACTCGCAGTCATCTCTGCCAGAAGTAGCACAGTCTTCCACCCACCGGCCTGGCATCATTGTTTTCCTGTATTGGTATTTGGATTGAAGAGAAATCATCTTCCTCTTTCCCCTTTAGTGTAGCTCCATCTTCCAGTCTTACCTTTCCCTCTAGCTGTTGTGTTTTGAAACTGTCTAGAGAGCGCCCCCGTCTTGCTGAAAACCGGATAGATTCTACTGAGGCATCTGCCATGAAAGAGGTAGCCATCTTCAATAATTGTAGTGACTACAACATTTCTTCCCTGGAAGTTTTTAGTTTGAGATAATTCTCCAGTTGTTTGAGCCACAGAATCATTGCTCAGCAATATTTGTGTGATAGGACACAGCTGAAGACTGCCATGCTTTCTTTAATAATATTGACATTAGGGATCTCTTCCCATAATTTTGTCTCTTCAGGATCAAATAGCAGTCTGCTTTTAAATTCACGCTGTACATATACCGTATTTTTCGCTTTATAAGACGCACCTGATGATAAGACGCACCCCGGTTTTTGAGGAGGAAAATAAGATAAAAATATTTTGAACCAAAAGGTGTGCTTTTGGTAGGTTTTGAACTAATGGTGGTCTGTGGATGACGCACTCTTATGGGGATCTGTGGATGACGCACTGTTATGGGGGGGATCTGTGGATGACACACTGTTATGGGGGGGATCTGTGGATGATGCACTGTTATGGGGGGGATCTGTGGATGACACACTGTTATGGGGGGGATCTGTGGATGATGCACTGTTATAGGGGGGGATCTGTGGATGACGCAGTGTTATGGAGGATCTGTGGATGACACTGATGGGGGATCTGTGGATGACACTTATGGGGAATCTGTGAATGACTCTGATGGGGGATCTCTGGATGACACTGATGGGGGATCTGTGGATGACACTTATGGGGCTCTGTGGATGACACTTATGTCATCCACAGATCTCCATAAGTGTCATCTACAGATCCCCCATCAGATGCATCAGTGTGGAGGTAGGAGGCGGGGACACTCATGGCGGGGTCCGGTGCAGTGACTCTACTCTAATACACTGGACCCCGCAACTGTTAAATACATTCAATCTGATCTACATCTAATTGTATATGCTCTGTACGGTACTTACTGTAGTACCGTAAGTTTAGCATTTAGACGGCGCAGACCGGCATCTCCCTCGGTCATGCGCCGCCTGCCGCAGCTCCCTTCTCATGCGCTGCCTGCCCAGCTACCTCCTCATGCGCCGCCTGCCTGCTTATCTCACTTTATGAATGAACAGGCAGGCGGCGCATGACAGAGGGAGCTGGGGCAGGCGGCGCATGACCGAGGGAGATGCCGGTCTGCGCCGTTTTAATGCTATATTTACAGTACTACAGTAAGTACCGTACAGAACATATACAATTAAATATAAATCAGATTGAATGTATTTCACAGTGGCAGAGCCCGGTGTATTAGAGTAGAGTCACTGCACCGGGCCCCGCCATGATTGTCCCTGCCTCCTCCCTCCACACTGATACTTTACTGGCCGCGGTGTGCAGCATAGCGGCCAGCGAAGTATTCGCTTTATAAGACACACAACCATTTTTCCCCCACTTATAAAGCGAAAAATACGGTAGTTTCTTTTCTGCTTCTTCCCATACGTCCTTTATTAATTCCTTCAGATTTGAATTCACTGGGAAAAGCTTCTTATTTTTTGCTCTTCGACCGTCATAGTCTGTCTTATTGCTGTTAGGAGGGGATCTAAGTCCTCCCTAGAAAAAAAGTACCTTCCTGGTTCATCCACAAGAGAGGACGGGGGATGTTGATTATCTTCCTCCATTTCTTCTGAGTATTAGAATCCATCTGAACCCTGAATCTCTTGGAGGGTATTGGAGAGGAGACAGCTGTAGGGACTTGATTTGATCCCGCCGCCTGGACTTCTTCTCTTATTATAGCCCTCAATTCTGACATAAAGGAAGGTTGTTCCTCTTTAAGAATTTTAGAAAGGCAGTCTGGACATAGAGATTTCTTATGCGACTCCAGTAGTCTTTTAAGACATGTCGCACATTTTTTTAATTTCTTTTTTGAATCTCCGTGGGACTTGTGACCTGTCTCTTTCTCAGCCTAAGGAGGAAGACAGAGAGAGAGAGAGACAGATTCACATAGAATTCTCTATATTAATGGTCAAATAGGGCAGGGAGTGTAACTTACATGACCCTGGATGGGGGGATCTGTACTAGCCTCCTGCTTTCCAGATACCTGGACCTCCATGATGTACAACTGACCCTTCAGCGATCATCCCTTAAATAGACTTACCCCATTTGGGATCCCTTCCCAGATGGGTGCTAGCTTAGGCTACTGGAAGCTGAGAGGAGAGGTATAACCCCCAACCCAGCCTCAGCCTCTTTCCTGAAAACATCTTCTCTCTTCATCGCCGAGCAGGGACTCCTATCCCCGTAGGGATAGGAAGAACACTGGAATTTCGCCTCCATTTTCCTTTAATTCTTGTGGAACACCTAAAGGATTAATAATTTGAGGGGTGTAGTTTCTAAAATGGGGTCATTTATGGGTTGTTTCCGTTATGTAATCCCCTCAAAATGACTTTATAACTGAATTGGTGCTTAAAACAAATGGTTTTACAAATTGTGTTGAAAATTAGAAATATGGCTTCTAAACTTTTAAGCCTTCTAACGTCCTAAAAACATTAAATGACATTTACAAAATGATGCCAACATAAAGCAGACATATGGGAAAAGATGACTGATAACTATTTTATGAGAAATTCAAATTTAGAAAATTGTGAATTTTTCCCAATTTTTGATACATTTTGGATTTTTTTTATAAATTAAGGAAAAATATATTGACTCAAATTTAGCACTGTTGGGGAAATATCACGCCCTTTCTGTATTCGGCGCAGCCACAGTGAGGGAAGGACGCTCGCTGGCTTCCTCACTGCGCCTGCGCCAAATACGTTGAGGAAGACGGCAGACGGTGAGTGACCTTCCCTCACTGCGCCTGCGCCGATAATTGAACGGGACGGCGCAGGTGCGAGGAGACCATCGCTGGCCTGGCCCTGTCAATCAAAAGCAGAAGGGAATGGAAAGGGGTGGGCGAACGGAGCCTCTAGGAGCAGGTGCAACCCCCACCCCCCCCACCCCCCACTCCTAGAGGCTAATTAGCATATAATAAAAGTTATAATTGCACAAAAACAGGGGCACACAGAAAAAATAGAATAGCAGAGTTAAATTCAGGTCAGCCTATTTAATAGTGAAAAGTGTGGTGACAGAAACCCTTTAATGGTTGGATATTGACTCACTGGTTAATAGCATCCAATAGGTGGCACTAGAGAGACAGTTTTTCTTCCTTCTGAAAGAGAGCTGATTTGCATACCTTTTCCAAAGGAGCATTGTTCAAGTAAGACTCCTTACACCAGCTAGTATTCTCTGCAAGGAGAATCAGTACCCCCGAGATCCTCATTTCCGACACTTACCATCAGGGGACAGTCTGAACTCCCTCATACACATTAGAATGTTGGAAGATCCTACTGATATTATTCTAATTATATTCAATGATATGAATACTCTTCTAGGGTATGAGCCAATCATATTATTACTGTAATCACCTTGTACTGCATCTTGTCAATTTATGTTGAAGCCATATCCAGTCATTCCTTTAATATTCTACTGGCTTTGAGTTTTCTCTCTAGTTGTATGATCTCATTTAATTGTATGATCTCATCTTCTTCCATCAGTTCCTTGGCTGGTTCATCATCTATGCAGAGTCTGTACTGCATGCCAAGTAAAATCTATTCTTTTGCTCCTGTATTAATTCTAGGAATTCAGGATAAGGACTTCAGGGACTTGTTGCAATGCTCCAAATGATTGTAATATACAAGACGAGACGAGACGAGACCACATGCACTCAATTAAACAATAACACTGAGATGTAGCTGCAGAGATATTAAATGGGTTCCTGGATAGGCGACAAGTGTCTGATGGTGCGAGTCCGGCTACTTGGGCTTCATCCCAAGATCACAAGAACTGAGTCCTGCGCTTCCAGTTTGAATGGAGCTGTGGTCACACGGGTACACTGACACCCCATTCAGATCTATGGGGCTCCTGGAGATAGCCAATAGCTTGTATTCAGCTATTTTCAGATGTCCCATAGAGCTGAATGGATCAGCAGACACAAATGTGTGTCTCCTTCCCCATTCAAATGGGAAGCTTAGGCCCCTATTTTCATGATCGGCAGAAGTCCAACCACTCTGACGCCTACCAATTGGACGCTTATACCCTATCCTGCGGTTAAGGTATACGTTGTCTTATGGAACAACCTAAATAGAAGTTAGGTTCCTTTCACATCTGCATTGATAATTCTTATGTTCTGTGTATAGGAGCAGAACAACAAAAAATAATGCGGATGCCGGATCTGTCAAATTACTGGTACAAATGGTGCCCCATGGGCCCATTGACTCGGGTCCCTTCATGGAACCTGGCATTTTACCAGACAAAATAGCTTAGCATGCTGCATGCAACAGAAGCTCCTAACAAAGCCTCAAATGCTGCTTGAACATAGTCTTATGTATAAGGTTCATTACATCATCTCAATTTCATAAGCCCGAGACACACAATTAGGGCAAGTCAGGTCATACTGTTTGAAATAAAGCCAAGGATTTGTAAGACAATGGAGGCTAAGTGGATTGATTCTGTCAATCCAATTAATCTTTTTGAAGCAACTTAAGACTAGTTGACAAGATAAAACTAAACACTTGTGTTGTGTAAAGGTCCCTTTACATAGGATGATTGAACATTTGTAGGGGTGCTTGTTCCCGATAAGTTGCCAGGTAAAGATATCGCTGATCACCCGATGAGCTACCAAATACTAATTCATCAGGTAAAAGCATCATATCTAAATCATCATTTCTGGGCAGGAGATTGTGCTACATAAAGATCAATCTTCTGCCCAGAAACAATGAATCTGTATGGGGACAAGTAAACACAGCAGTGATCGTGCAGTGGTCAAGTTTGGGGTGGCCCCAATGCTAAATGCTTGGTGACCTGGACACAGTCGAGGTGTCAGATGTTGCAGCTGTCACAATGCGGTGTGGGGGAACTCCACACCGAACACCAATGGGAAGCGGGAATAGAGACTAACGCAGGACACTGGGGAATGGGAGCAGGGAAACTCTTACAGCATCCCTAAACCTCGCCCTGACTCCTAACCGTATGAGCAAACCCAGATGGTAGGAGGGCTCATACACAGGAACCTTGGGCCCTACTAATCCTAAAGATCCCTGGAAATTAAGGTCAGGAACTAGAGACGACCTGTTCCTCCACAAAACGGAGGAACAGGAGTCTCCATAGGCCTAGCAGCAAAGATAGGGGAAGACAGTGAACAGCAATAGGATCGGCAGGTAAGAACCCAGTGATACAACAACAAACCGGAACAACAAGCACTTACCTGCCGCAGCAACAGGGTGGAACACCAACACCAAGATCTACCTGGACCCCCATGCAAATAGGATGCATGGCGGCACCAGGAAGAGCTGCTCACTGAATTGTAGTTCCCCCTCTGGGGAACGCAGGAACCCTGTTACCAAAGGCACAGACAGACACGGAAAATGTCTAGCAACCATGCTGGACTACAAACACCAAACAGAAAAGACATGGAACACCAAACTAGACCTAACACACCCAGAACATAAACCACACCAAAACAACAGGTGAGGATGGGTAAAGGACATAGAAACACGGGGAAGAAATAGGAGAGACATGGATGTCTAACTAGGTGGCCCTCACACTGGACAGATGGAATATCCAGACAGGAGCAAAGCTCCATCACCAATGAAGGCAGGAAAACCACTGACCTCACGCTCACAGCACCAGAATAAGTAGAGCCATGAGGCCACACCCAGAACACACCTAGAGCCACACCTTAACCCCATAACCACCAGAATGGGGAGAGACGAGGAAACAGGCGCAGTGCACACACATGCAGAAACAACATGTTGCCCCAGGCTACTGCATGCACAGCAGACGTGTCACGTCAAACTACACCAGGACCGAGACACAACCGTGACAGCTGCTCTCCAGAAGGGATGGTAAGACTCCCCAATGGGAAATAACTCCAGAGAGTCAGGGTCTGTAGTAAACCAGCATGCTTCTTTACTGGAGTAATTCAGGTGCAAAGCAATACAGGTGAGATTTCTTCAATCTCCTCTCTCTCAGAAGGCTGGTACCCTGGCCAAAGGCTGGAAACCCAGTGTCTGTGGCAGAGTATCCCTGTCTCAGTATCTTCTTCTGGTCACTCAGGTAGTCTGGCAGAGTATCCCCCTCCAAACACTGTTCAATAACTGCAGAACACTAGGGGCTCTGACTGCTCTCCTTATATACAATTTCTAGCTGAACTAGACCCTTGTAGTGGGAGGGGTTAAGTAAAGAAACTCAGCACAAACAAATACAATGCTTTAACTCCTGTCTCTCATAGACTTACATTAGAGCTTCAATGATACTCAGTGGCAATGACACAGCAGCTTTTTCAGACAAAAACAGGTTTTAAGACATGACAACATATCACGACCTGGCATTCCAAAGGTCAAGCTGTCTGGTTTTGGTGATAACCAACGTCTCGCTTTTCCCCGCCAAAGCATGCTCTTCTATAGTAGCTGTGAAAAATTACCAGTCCCAAAAGTTTCTCATTGTCCATTAACTTTTGCCACAGTGCTGTGCAAATGAACACGGTATATATTACACTAAACATATGAAATGCAGTTACACAGTATTAAACAGTATAAGTCCGTGCAAGTTAACCCTTTAAAGTGAAATAAAGTAAAAAGTTTATAACTTTGCATAGGAGAAATGTAGGCAAATGTCCACAAATGTCCAGAGTACCCCTGCCCCTGGGCACTACAATTGCTTGTAGCCATACAGTGGACATGATTGTTGCATCCAAATGTTTATTTCTGAGAAATATGTCACCAGAGACCTCACAATCCCGCTGTCTGCATAGAAACATAGCTGTGGATCAGCTGATAAAAATCTGTTTTTCATTTCTTGATCTGAGGCTCTGTTCCCAAGTTATGAAACTTTTTTTGCAACTCATTTCTGTGGCCAGCCTCTCCATGGCTAGTTTGATTGATTGGGCCAGATAGGGTCAAATCAGTGAGGAAGGAGCTAGCCACATAAAACAGTAGAGGTTGGGTGCAACAAAAGCAATGGTGATGCCCTCTTTGCACCAAAGTCCTAATTTGCATATTAGGAAAAAGTATAATTATTCAGGAAAGGAGCCTCAGATTAATATAAGAAAAACAGTGTTCTAACCAGGTGAACCATAGCTATGTGTCTATGCAAATAGTTGGATAGGGAGGTCGCTGGTGACAAAATTCCTTTAACTGTGGCAGATTTGTTGGTGATTAAAATTAAATTACAGTAGAATTCTAGTTATAATATTTTTTTTTTCAAAACCACATTCATGTGTTGTGGAAACATGTCCTCTGCAAATTTTAAATCAGTAGCATACATATTAGGGTAACTGCACACAATGCAGGTTATGTGTGGATTTTTGTACTAAGAAATCACAGCATGATACAGTTCAAGCAAAGTAAATGAGATTTGCCAGATCTCATGTACACTTTGTATATTTCTTACATGAAGAAACTGACCTGCCATGCAGATTTTAAAATCGTTTGCGATTCCACACCTTATGTAAAGTGGTTTTTACTATAGACTTCAATGGGCTTCTTAACATAAACAGAAAAAAACATACCAAAACTGCAAAAAATAGTGCTGATTTCTGTGTAGTTTTGGTGCAGATTTTTGCAATGCGTGTTGGTAGCTTTATGTTGCAGATTTTCTGTGGATTTTACACCTTGCAATAATGCCACATATGTTATTTTTAGTTCAGATTATACATTAAGCACATTTTTTATCTCATTCCTTATAGGTCAAAGTTAATAATGTTTAACTTATCCTAGGTTACGGCCACAGGTTTAGTGTTTTTGATACAATTTTTGAAGCCAAAATCAGGTGTGGATCATGAGGGAAAGTATTAAAGGTGTTATCCAGGAATAAATAATTTTTCCCTGATGCCCGCAGCCTGCTAGGAAAAGAGTCATACTTACCTGCGCCACGCTTGGAGTCTTGCACGTTGGCTCCTGTGTGTCCATCTTCTAGTCCTCAGCTTGTTTACTTCCTCCTTGGCATGGGCATATTAATCAGCTCTGCTGCATCCAGTGACAGGCTTCAGTAATGACGTGTCTTAAACTTCAGTGCACTAGAGTGCAATACACCAAATTTATTAAGAAGCACAGGCCTCTTTATAAATTTAGTAAGTAAAGGTTGGGGTCAGCACCCTTGAGGTTGTTAGGTGCTAGCTAAGAACTGAGCAGTCATATATAGTATAAAAATGTATTTGCTGCACTCTTAATAAATTTGGAGCATATTTTTGCTGTTCCTTCGCCAGATAAAAAATTCTATGCCTGCTGTGAGCAGATGTGGATTTGTGTCATAGTTTGCGACAATTTCTGCTTTAAGTTCTGATAAATTTGTAAACCTGTGGAGGCCATGGCCTTCAACTAATTTTCACAAACTTTTGCTCGTCACTTTTGAATAGCAGCGAGGGAAACACAAAACAACAAAAAGTTGCTAGTTTTAAAACAAATGTGAGGTGTGCCAAAATGTGTGCATTTTAATGCTAAAGAATCAATCAGTATAAATTGGTTAGTGAATTCCAACCTGTCAGTAATGCCTGTACGTAGGGACCGACAAGGACAGTGTACCCTAACCTAGAACACATCCTGCTTTTCCTACTTATTTGCAGTATAAGCCCTACTTGGCAGAACTGCAACTGGACGATGCTCCCTACTCTAAATAATCGCAGAGACGGACAAACACCAACAGACAAACAAACACCAAAGCAGAGCCGTATGGAAATGGTTCAGAACCAGACGGGCTACACACTACCATACAAGAGACAGAGGATGGTCAGAAGACAAACCGAGGCCAGAAGCATAGAGGAATCAGTATGCAAATGCAGGAACAAGGAACCTAGCTAGTGAGCCAAACAAGGCTATCACTGACAATGGTGTATGGCCAGGAAGGGATTTTAATAGAGTACCGAGTCCCTGGATGAGAACCTGATAGGTTAATTGACATTAGTACACAGTAATAGAGCAGCTATCTCTCCCAGCATATGCTGTTACTAAAGATGCGGTCGAGTCATCAAGGAGTGTAGCTCAGCAGCGTGTCTCTCCTGAAGTGGCTGCACCGAGGATCATACTGTTAGAGCCCTGACAGGTACGTTTATTACACTGTCAGTTTGTAAAATTACAGAATACAATATAAATACGCAGTAGAGTTGAGCAAATCAGTGAAGATTCACTTTCTGTTTATTTCACCAACGGAATAACTTCATTACATGTTTCTGAATATCTGATTTGAAAATTATTCCTTGTTTAAGGCCTCTTTCACACAACCGTTTTTTTTCCGTTTACGGGCCTATTTTTGCGTTCCGTATACAGTCCGTATATGGAACCATTTATTTCAATGGTTCATCAAAAAAAAACTGAATGTACTCCGTATGCATTCCGTTTCCGTATTTCCGTTGAAAGATAGAACATGTCCTATTATTGCCCGAAAATCACGTTCCGTGGCTCCATTCAAATGGGTCCGCCCAAAAAATGGAACACATATAGAAATGAATCCGTATGTCTTCCGTATCCGTTCCGTTCCGTTTTTGCGGAACCATCTATTGAAAATGTAATGCCCAGCCCAATTTTTTCTATGTAATTACTGTATACTGTATATGCCATACAGAAAAACGGAACAGAAACGGAATAACAGCGGAAACAAAAAAACGGAACAACGGATCCGTGAAAAATGGACCGCAAAACACTGAAAAAGCCAAACGGTCGTGTGAAAGAGGCCTTATTCTGCTGCTTTTCTGCTGTTTTCCTAAAGATTTCAGATGCTTTGATAAAGCGAGTTCAAAGCTCCCAGGAGCAGTGGGTGAAAGGAGCACTGGAACCAAAAGTCTCTCCTGAATTTGACCTCACACTGGACAACGACCCCTTGCTGCAGGCTATTCACCAGCTGGATTTTATTCAGATGAAATGTAAGGGTGAGCTCCCAGTTCTTATCTGTTTTGTGCTTTTCACTGTACACAGGTGAAATGAAAATGTGGAAACCTGTGGTGAGACGCTAACTTCTCTCATGTAACGAACACAGGTGCATGACTGAGGAGATGTTTGGGTGAAGTGAAGATATTGAATGACTGATGTGTTAAATGGAGCTTTACTGACATTTTACTATATATAGATCTTGTGTGAACTGATATTTTCTCCTTGTTAACTTCAAATGTTACTATCCTCAAAAAACAGAAAGGTTTTCTCTTCCGAAGGACTGGAATCTTAACTTTTGACTGGCAAAGCAAAACTGGCAGGATTTCTGTCCTGCTGACAGTGACAGTGGATTTCTGTCCTGCTGACAGTGACAGTGGATTTCTGTCCTGCTGACAGTGACAGTGGATTTCTGTCCTGCTGACAGTGACAGTGGATTTCTGTCCTGATGACAGTAATTTCTGATGTTACTATGAGCTCCACCTTTGACTAACATTATCTATAAAGTCAGCAAATCTAAAATATTGTTCATATTTTTTTTTGTTTTCTGTTATTTAGATTGTTTCTCTCTGTTAATGTAGAAAACATCTACTGCTACTTAGAAACAATAAGGGTATATGCACAAGGTGCATATTAAAGGGGTTGGCCGCTTTCTGGCTCCTGTAGACCCATGTGTATATAAGATGACTATATGCAACTTACCATTATAGTTTTTGTTTAAATTGTGTGCTATTTCATAAGCCATGTCCCCTTGTTATGCAAACCTTCTGTGCTGTCCACATAAAGGTCCTGTCCATAAAGGTCATGTGACCCGGCACATCACTCAGCCTCCTCCATTCTGACGCACTGCACCTACACTAACTCCAAACAACACAAGTGCATATGGCAGATTCAGATAGGAGACTGAGTGATCTGCCTGGCCACACCATTTGAAATGTATTTCCTGCTTCCCACTACATTGTTTGCCATATTAAATGGTGGAATTACAAAGTACAACTTGTCCCTCAAAAAACAAGTACTCATATGGCTATGAGAATGGAAAAATAAAAAACTTATGGCTCTAGGAAGACAGAGAAGAAAAATGAAAACGCCAAAATGAAAAAATCTCCAGTATTCAAGGGGTTAAGGGCAGATTTTCATGCAGAAAATCCACATGGTGCAGAAATACTACACATGGAAATTGACCTGTGGTGCGGATTTTGAAATCTACAGCATTTCAATTGTTTATGCAGAATTCAGTGCAGATTTCACCCTTCGCAATACAAAGGTTGATATATGGGACAAATGTGTATCGAAATCTGCAACAAAATCCACAACCCGCTGTTAGAGCTGGCTCGAATCCCCTATACACACACATACTTGGCTCAGCTGAGCATGTACAGTCAGGTCCATAAATATTGGGCCATCTACACAATTCTAACATTTTTGGCTCTATACACAACCACAGTGGATTTAAAAAGAAAAAAAAAGAAAAAAAGATGTGCTTTAACTGCAGACTGTCAGCATTAATTTTAGGGTATTTACATCCAAATCAGGTGAACGGTGTAAGAATTACAACAGTTTGCATATGTGCCTCTCACTTGTTAAGGGACCAAAAGTAATGGGACAATTGGCTTCTCAGCTGTTCCATGGCCAGGTGTGTGTTATTCCCTCATTATCCCAATTACAGTGAGCAGATAAAAGGTCCAGAGTTAATTTCATGTGTGCTATTTGCATTTGGAATCTGTTGCTGTCAACTCTCAAGATGAGATCCAAAGAGTGTTTGGAACATTCTTAAAAAGAATGAGCTCAGCAACACCAAAAGACCCGGTAGATAACAGAAAACAACTGTGGTGGATGACTGAAGAATTTTTTCCATGATGAAGAAAACACCCTTCACAACAGTTGGCCAGATCAAGAACACTCTCCAGGAGGTAGGTGTATGTGTGTCAAAGTCAATTTCATGATTTTCCTATTTTATGATGTAAAGTCATGATTTTATGAAAGACACGGAGGCGAGTATTGCTTAACCCTTTCTTTACTGTCCACCAATAGCAGCAAAGAAAAAACATGACATATAGGAAGAAACCATGGCAACAAGCCCCTCCCCATATGTGCCATTATAATAGACCCCACATTCATAAGTCCTTCTTCTTTCTTAGCAAGGTGACACCAACTCAATAACAGAAACAATCCGGAACAATCCTTTTCAACCGATGCAGCACGAACCACTGAACTCTGCGGAACTGGAAACACTGCCGCTGTCTGGTGAACTCAGCACTGAAGCCACACTGCGAAGCTCCTAATGATCTTGAAGATTCTATCCTGCAAAATCAAGAAAACAGAACATTGCAGAATTACACCTAAAACATCCCTGAAAATAAACATATCATTATCAATGCAATTAATCAAGGCAAAGAACCACATATAGACACAAAAAAGATTGTCTGGGTGGGTAAAAGGGGCGGGGCAATACTCGCCTCTGTGTCTTTCATAAAATCATGACTTTACGTCATAAAATAGGAAAATCATGCAATTTTATTTCAAGACACGGAGGCTCCTATTGCGAGTTCAAAGCCGACCCATAACCGACGAGAAAGCATGAAGTGGAGGTCAAAAGTAGAATTCCCTGAAGGTGGAAACCCTGGACCAATCAGCCAATTTCATGACATCTTCCAGTTTAGCACCTGCTACCGCCATAGAAGTGGCCGCAGCTCCTCTGATGGAATGAGCCGTGAAGATTGACATGTCCACTCCCACTAAGGACATGACCCACTTAACCCATCGAGCCAATGTAGTGCTGGTGACAGGGGAGAAGGGCTGACAGAATGAGAGAAAAAGCTGGGGAGACACGTGAGAGCGATATGCCAACGTACGAGCCTCATATTCCCTGAGGCATAGAACCGGACAGAGTGCTGGGGTAGCAGGAAAAGCGGGATAATGTCCCACGCGAATGTGCGTCTTGGTGCGGCGTGTAATATTAAAAGTAACTCCTTCTGGGGTGAACGAACGGGTATCATAGTCCAGAGCCCGGACATCGGACACTCTCTTACAAGAGTAACATTTTTACCATTTTAGGGTCCACCACTGGAGTCTCACTGACCTTGTTAGGTACCAGGGATCTCTGTCATTCCGCCCATAGCTTATTGCGGGCCTCCTTACTAAAGGGGCACCTCACACGGGCCTCTAAGTACTTGGCCACGTGGTCCATCGGGAACCACTCCACCGATTTGGGATGGTGGAGGGCATCCGGGTCAAAAAGGGGTTCACCGTCCGGGTCTATAAGGGTGGTGGCAGAGACAGTGGTGGCCTCAGCTAGGGAGCTGCTGGCCGAAGGGACTGAGAAGGGTCGGTCCACTGGAACATCCCCAAAATCCCCCTCCACGTCGCCAAAGGCGTCAGTCGGAGCCTCCTCATCTGAACCAAAGTCCAACTAGGACTCAGTGTCTGGTTGTGCTCTGGCAAATTTCCACGGACGCGCTCTTTCTGCCTGGTGCATACAGGCCCTTTTGCGCGACATAGGCGCGCTATCATGGGTGGCAAAAGTCACACCGCTCACATCGTTTCTGGAGGCTGACGGGTCAGGAGCTGAAGATCCAGCTTCAAGGGTGGCATGGGGAACCTGAAGTCTGGAAGTAGAGGGCTGGGCCAAAATGGACCTGGATAATGTGGAGGACATGGACCCCATGGCCGCAATGATGGTGTCCGTCATAGAGCGCTGGAGCGCAAGGACCTGGGAGTCATCCACCCGGGGATTATCCACTCCCGCGGGGGAAAAGGGGCCAGGATTAGCTGGGCCTTCTCCAGATGTAAGGTCCCCAAGGGAAGGGGGACTAAGGGGCACCCTATTCTTGGACATAATGAATCCCTCTAATGTGAACTAATTGAGGGCAGCAATGGATCCCTCCTGCAGCAAGGGTATATAGAACAATAATAATGGTCCAAGAGCCGATAATTTGTACCAGAGGCCTGAAAACCAGCGCTGCCGTCTGATACTGCCGGCCGGAATATAGATCGTATCGCCAGAAGTCTCACGAGACTACAGGAGCAACATCCGCAACTGCCCGCCGGGATAAAGAGTGAAGCACGGAAAGTCTTGCAAGACTACGTGTGCGTCAGAAGGGGGGGGGGAACAAAACCAGAGTGGTCGGGGAGCGCGCAAAGAAAAGGAGAAGGAGGGGTGGCGGAGCCAAGAGAAGAGAAGGTAAGCGCAATGGCGGACACAGTAGGAGGAAGGGGGGGGAAGGAATGGAAGGGGGGAACGGATCCAAGACCCCAGAAGCAAGAAAAAAAACACACCAGCCCCTGGGCAGAGACTTGTGTGGGAGCGATGACAACAGGGATAAAAAAAAAAATATATATATATATATATATATATACATATACAGTACAGACCAAAAGTTTGGACACACCTTCTTATTCAAAGAGTTTTCTTTATTTTCATGACTATGAAAATTGTAGATTCACACTGAAGGCATCAAAACTATATTATATACATAACAAAAAAGTGTGAAACAACTGGAAATATGTCATATTCTAGGGTCTTCAAAGTAGCCACCTTTTGCTTTAATTACTGCTTTGCACACTCTTGGCATTCTCTTGATGAGCTTTAAGAGGTAGTCACCTGAAATGGTCTTCCAACAGTTTTGAAGGAGTTCCCAGAGATGCTTAGCACTTGTTGGCCCTTTTGCCTTCACTCTGCGGTCCAGCTCACCCCAAACCATCTCGATTGGGTTCAGATCCTGTGACTGCGGTGTACACAGCCTGGTGGTGTGTTTCAGTTCATTGTCCTGTTGAAAAATAAATGATGGTCCAACTAAACGCAAACTGGATGGAATAGCATCTTGCAGCGGCAAGATGCTATGGTAGCCATGCTGGTTCAGTATGCCTTCAATTTTGAATAAATCCCCAACAGTAAAGCACCCTCACACCATCACACCTCCTCCTCCATGCTTCACGGTTTGAACCAGGCATGTGGAGTCCATCCGTTCACCTTTTCTGCGTCGCACAAAGACACGGTGGTTGGAACCAAAGATCTCAAATTTGGACTCATCAGACTAAAGCACAGATTTCCACTGGTCTAATGTCCATTCCTTGTGTTCTTTAGCCCAAACAAGTCTCTTCTGCTTGTTGCCTGTCCTTAGCAGTGGTTTCCTAGCAGATATTCTACCATGAAGGCCTGATTCACACAGTCTCCTCTTAACAGTTGTTCTAGAGATGTGTCTGCTGCTAGAACTCTGTGTGGCATTGACCTGTTCTCTAATCTGAGCTGCTGTTAACCTGCGATTTCTGAGGCTGGTGACTCGGATGAACTTATCCTCCACAGCAGAGGTGACTCTTGGTCTTCCTTTCCTGGGGAGGTCCACATGTCAGCCAGTTTCTTTGTAGCGCTTGATGGTTTTTGTGACTGCACTTGGGGACACTTTCAAAGTTTTCCCACTTTTTCGGACTGACTGACCTTCATTTCGTAAAGTAATGATGGCCACTCGCTTTTCTTTACTTAGCTGCTGTTTTCTTGCCATAATACAAACTCTAACAGTCTATTCAGTAGGACTATCAGCTGTGTATCCACCTGACTTCTCCACAACGCAACTGATGGTCCCAACCCCATTTATAAGGCAAGAAAGCCCACTTATTAAACCTGACAGGGCACACCTGTGAAGTGAAAACCATTTCAGGTGACTACCTCTTGAAGCTCATCAAGAGAATGCCAAGAGTGTGCAAAGCAGTAATCAAAGCAAAAGGTGGCTACATCGAAGAACCTAAAATATGACATATTTTCAGTTGTTTCACACTTTTTTGTTATGTATATAATTCCACATGTGTTAATTCATAGTTTTGATGCCTTCAGTGTGAATCTACAATTTTCATAGTCATGAAAATAAAGAAAACTCTTTGAATGAGAAGGTGTGTCCAAACTTTTGGTCTGTACTATATATATATATATATCTATAGTGAAAAAAATCGGACAGCACTCCAGACGGTTTCTTCAGTAAAGCAAGTGTCTTTAATCACCCATGTGGTGGCAGCAAAAAAGCAACGTTTCGGCTCTACATGAGCCTTTCTCGATATATATATATATATATATATATATATATATATATATATAAATAAAAATCTATAGGCGACCCTGAGGGAAGAAAACCTAATAACCATAAGCAACCAGTGAGATAGGTACAAACAAGGAAAATAACTGTTATTGAGCGTACTTATCTTGGTGGCAGCAGCAAAGAAAGAGGGAGGACTTATGGATGTGGGGTCTATTATAATGGCACATATGGAGAGGGGCTTGTTGCCATGGTTTGTTCCTTTATGTCAAGTTTTTTCTTTGCTGCTATTGGTGGACAGTAAAGAAAGGGTTAAGCAATAGGACCCTCCGTGTCTTGAAATAAAATCAAGAAAAGACTTCAACAGAGTCAATACAGAGGGTTCACCACAAGATGTAAACCATTGGTGAGCCTCGAAAACAGGAAGGCCAGATTAGAGTTTGCCAAACGAGATCTAAAAAGCCTTCACAGTTCTGGAACAACATCCTATGAACAGATGAGACCAAGATCAACTTATACCAGAGTGATGGGAAGAGAAGAGTATGGAGAAGGAAAGGAACTGCTCATGATCCTAAGCATACCACCTCATCAGTGAAGCATGGTGGTGGTAGTGTCATGGCGTGGGCATGTATGGCTGCCAATGGAACTGGTTCTCTTGTATTTATTGATGATGTGACTGCTGAAAAAAGCAGCAGGAGGAATTCTAAAGTGTTTCGAGCAATATTATCTGCTCATATTCAGCCAAATGCTTCAGAACTTATTGGGCGGTGCTTCACAGTGCAGATGGACCAATGACCCAAAGCATACTGCAAAAGCAACCAGAGAGTTTTTTATGGGAAAGAAGTGGAATGTTATGCAATGGCCAAGTCAATAACCTAACCTGAATCCGATTGAGCATGCATTTCACTTGCTGAAGACAAAACTGAAGGGAAAATTCCCCAAGAACAAGCAGGAACTGAAGACAGTTGCAGTAGAGGCCTGGCAGAGCATCACCAGGGATGAAACCCAGCGTCTGGTGATGTCTATGCGTTCCAGACTTCAGGTTGTAATTGACTGCAAAGGATTTGCAACCAAGTATTTTCGTCCGTTTTTTCTTTCCTGATCTGTTCCGTTTTTTCAGGAACAGATCTGGACCAGATCTGGACCCATTTATTTTCAATGGGTCCTGAAAAAAAACGGACAGCACAATGTCAGATTTTTTTCAGGACCCATTGAAAATGTATGGGTCCAGATCTGGTCCAGATCTGTTCCTGAAAAAACGGAACAGATCAGGAAAGAAACAACGGACGTGTGAATGGACCCTCTTGAAAGTTTGATTATGATTATTATTCTGTCCCATTACTTTTGCTCTCTTAACAAGTGGGAGGCACATATGCAAACTGTTGTAATTCCTACACCGTTCACCTGATTTGGATGGAAATACCCTCAAATTAAAGCTGACAGTATGTAGTTAAAGCACATCTTGTTTGCTTCACTTCAAATTGTGGTGGTGTATAGAGTCAAAAATGTTAGAATTGTGTCGATGTCCCAATATTTATGAACATGACTGTATATGTTTTCAGTGGGGAGAGAGAAAAAAGCCACTGATGGACATTTATCTCCGAGAACAGGATCGGATGTTGAAAGTCAACATAATTCTTCCTTATGCCCCCCAACATCACCTGTCAGAAAAAAAATGGTACAGTCCATTTTAGTCCTGTAAAATTCATCTGTAGCAGTGCTATAGAACTAACCTTTATTAACAACATGGCCACATCACTTAGAGGTAGGCAGCCATTTTACAAGTCCCTACAGGTACATGAGCAGGGATCTCAAGTCTCCCGGACATTCAGGAAGTCTCCCGCTATTAGATAGCGGCTCCCTGACGCCCGCATGTGAAACAATATATATACTCGCAGTAAACCTTTCCGGCAACCTGTAGCAGTGTCATCTTCTCGGCGCGTGTGCACAGTGCAAGAAGAAGCCGATGCCAGCAGTCCGCAACGGTGCCTCACGCTGAGCCTGTGCGCACGCGCAGGATCTCGAAGCGGGAGGAGGGGGAGGGAGGGAGAGGCGGCACTGAGGAGTAGAAGGCGGCGCTGGGCACAAACGGCGATGTGTGCGGCCGGGCACCATGCATCCACAGACCTCCCCTGCTTGGGCACATTAATTCAATGATTGACAGGTTAGTAAAACCTGGTTTTCCGCAGAATAAAGCGACAAAGAGCTTTTATAAGGCCACCTTAGAAATCAGAATGCTACCCTGGACATGAGCATATGTTTAGCTCACAGGGTTTATAGGTGGCGACAGAATCCCTTTAATCATAAACATAAATATGATAATTTGGGGCAGGGTAATGAGCCCAGTCCTCCACACGATAGAGTAAAGTGTGCAGATACTGCATATGTTTGGAAAATGTAATAAAAAGTTTGTGAAAGAAAAAAAATAAGAAAACCTCCCGGAAATGAGAAGTGCACCTCCCTGAAATGAGTTTTTGCAGGTTGGGATGTCTGCATGAGTGTGTCCTGTGTGCTGACCCAGCACATGTATGTCATGTAACACAGCTTACTGAATGTCAGGGTGTCAACACTGTCACACGCCTGATGATGTTTCAGTTAGACCATAGATAAATTACATAGGGCTGATACATGGACTATACCAGGCATGCTCAACCTGCGGCTCTCCAGTTGTTGTAAAACTACAACTCCCACAATGCCCTGCTGTAGGCTGTTCAGGCATGCTGGGAGTTGTAGTTTTGCAACAGCTGGAGGGCCACAGGTTGAGCATGCCTGGACTATACCATTCTTCTGCATATAGCGGTCAACTGCCTGATATAGAAAAGGTATGTATGCAGAAATTTAAATGCATGTATATTATAAAATAAGTAACTTTATTTGATCAATAAAAATGATTTGATAAAAAAAAAAATTGTTTATATAATAGGAAATCATACAACTTTCTGACAGTATATTGTCTCCTCATTCACAAATGCAGAGAGTCAGAATACCGCAGCAGCATATGACAATAACAGGATATAGTCATCATACAGCTGTATACAATGTACGCAAACAAAAGCAGCTATTGCACATTACATGCCCAGAACATAGCATACACCCCCCCCCCCATGCCGCCCACACCCCTCCCCCCTATAATCCAGAGCGCGAATACCTCCAAAATATCCTATATTACGACATGAGTATAAGACAACCATTCATTCCACAATTTCTCAAACTTCTGAGGACATCCTCTCCTTGCAAACACACCCATTTCCATCCTCAACATGTCATGCACCCTCCACACAAACTCATCCAATGTTGGCGGACTCCCCTGGATCCACCGCTGCGCCACCAACTTCCTAGCCACATACAGCAACCTCCCCACTGCCACCTTTACCAGCTCGCTCCCTCCAATATCCGCCATATAACCCAACACACATACCTTAGGGTCCTTTTGCAACCTCAGCTCCAAGTTGCGATTAATTAAAGTCAGCACTCCATCCCAGTAACTACCTATCACAGGACAAGACCAAAGCATATGCAACAGGTCCACTCCTTCCTCCATACACTTCGGACATTTGTCATCAGTTCTAACACCAACTTTCCGTAAAAATACAAGAGTTTTATATACTCTGTGGATGCTGAATAATTGTGATAATTTGCCCTGTTCACTTAGGGACACTCTAGGAACTACCTCCAGTATATCTTCCCACTGATCTTTAGAAATGTCTCACAGATCACCCTCCCATTTCTTCATCCTTGTAAGCAGGAAACCTTCCAGAAATTTGTCCTGTAATAGAGTATATACCTGCGATATCAATCCTCTCTTCCCCCCTATCGGGAGAACATGTTTATGAACCACATCCATTTTAGCTATAATACAACCTTTCCTCGTCGTGACCACAAAGACATGCCTCAATTGAAGATATTGATAGAACCAAACCTTGGGGATATTAAATTCCTGCTGCAAACTCTGAAATGATTTGAACACATTACTCTCCATCAGTTGACCTATCCTCATTACTTTATGAGATTCCCAGTTCCGGAGCCCTGACAGAGACGAGAATTCTGGCAACAGGTTGTTGTTCCATATTGGGGAAAGCTCACAGACTCCATCCACACCTCTAAGCTGTTTCACCTTCGCCCAAACTTTCTTCATAAGTTCAATAAGCAAGACCTTCTCTCTCCCCACATGCATTACCGCTCCCTCCAGTATACACATAAGGTCACGATTGCCCAACCAGGGCTGCAGTATCCTTCCCGTCACATCCGGCGACTGGAAATCAATCCAGCCCTTAAAGTGCTGACACTGTGAGGCCAAGAAATAGATCCAGGCATTAGGAACAGCCAAACCTTCTTCTGTCTTAGGGTATTGCAGCTTAATCCTAGCTTGACCGTACTTCCAAATAAGATCTCTGAACATAGAATGTATTTTCTTAACCTATACACAGGAATCCACACGTGGGCATTATTCAATACATAAAGCAGCTGGGGCATCATTACCATCTTTAAAAGGTTCACTCTACCCACTACCGATAAAAAGAGCCTACACCATGTCCTTTAGCCTAAAAGTAGCTAGCAACGGGGTCAAATTAAATTCTTCAAAATCCAACAGTCTAGGTGTTATATACAACCCTAGATATTTAAATTTAATTACCCAGGGTACCGTACTATTGACTCACCCACCTGACAGGGCCTGCCCATCTACAGGTATCAAAGCAGACTTCTGCCAATTTATCTGAAGCCCAGAGAAGCTCCCAAATCTATCTATTAGAGCCATGGCCGCATCCAGAGATGTCCCAGTATCGCCCAAGAATAACAAGTGTCATCGGCGTACATAGCCACTTTATTTTGCACCGCACCGTACCTAAACCATGCAATATGAGGTGACAGGCGAATAAGGGCCGCAAGTGGCTCAATTGCTAGAGCAAACAACAAGGGTGACAGTGGGCACCTCTGTCTGGTGCCTCTGGCCAAAGCAAAGCTATCCGACAGCCCCCCATTAGCTCTAATTCTCGCCCTGGGACTCGAGTACAGCACCCTTACCCACTGAATGAACCGCGCATCAAAGCCTATGGCCCTCAAGATCTCCCAAAGGTAGTTCCACTCAACACTATCAAACGCCTTGGCGGCGTCAAGAGCAAGTAAGGCCCTGTCCCCACAATTATCTGCCGGAATGTTCAAACTAGCATATAATCTATAATCGGAGGATATTTATAGCAGTCGATTTCCCAGGCATAAAGCCCGTCTGATCCGGGTGCACAATGGTCAGGATTACTCTGGACAACCTGTTCGCCAACACCTTTGCTAGAAGCTTTACATTCGCTGTTAAAAGTGAAATAGGCCTATAAGAATCAGGGAATTTGGGATCCTTCCCAGGCTTAGGAATAACTACAATGATAGCTTCCTGCATAGAATGTGGTAGCGAACCCGCCTCTAGAGAATGTTCAAGAACCTTGAGCAACTTGGGGAGGAGAACCCCCTGTAATTTCTTATATACCTCCATTGGTAGGCCATCTGCCCCCGGAGCCTTACCATTCGCCATATCCCCAAGTGTGGCCTCCAGCTCTTCAAGTGAGATTGGCTCTTCTAATCTCTCCCTATCCTCGTCTGACAACTCCGATAATTGTGCCTCTGCCAAGAAAGCGGTCAAAACCTCCTCAGAGCTAGAGACAGTGGAATCGTATAGAGACACATTAAAACCTTTTAGAATGTCTAATATTCCTTTTGTGTCCTGACTACTATTCCCAGTTCCATCCCTCAATTCCTGAATACATGGGCCTGAGAAACGACTGACAGCAGGTGACCTACCTTCTCCCCCTCCTCAAAAGATCTTTGGCGGTAAAAACTACGTTTCTGCTCTGCGGCCTGCATTAAATGACACCTCAACTGTTTCTCAGCTACCGCCAATGCCTCACTATTAGCCAGGGTAGGGGATCTACCAAACACCCGTTCGGCCTCGGCCATTTGTACATGTGCTTTAACATCAGCCTCTCTCGACTTAGATTTAGGCTTACTAATTTATTTTATCAGTACTCCCCTTAAGAACGCTTTCATGGCATCCCAGACTCCGTGTATTGAAGCCGTCCCTCCATTAATAGCAAAGTATTCCCTGACCGCCATAGAAACCCCAGATAGGTCATCCAGTACATTTAGCCAATGCGAGTTACATTTCCACAACCTCGGTCCCTGTCTGAGTGCCCCCAGGCAAACATCAATCTACACCAAAGAATGGTCAGACAACGACCGAGGGTGATAAATAACATCCCTAATCCCTAGCATAACATAATTAACCAGAGCCAGGTCTATGCGCGATAGTGAATGATGCGTAGAAGATCTGAACGAATATTCACGCCTATCAGGGTTACGCAATCTCCATACGTCAAAAACGCTGGTTTCATTCATAATATTCCTCAGAGCAACACTCCCCGGTGATCCACCTGACCCTTCCACCCGACATCTATCTAAGGAGTCATTCGGCGTGCAATTAAAGTCCCCTACTAGTAGCCATGGTAACCCAGGGAAGTCCGCCACAAAGGTCATAATATCCCGTATCAAAGGAGAAGCAAACGGTGGAGGCACATACACTGATACAAACACCACCTGGATCCCATCAATCTTACACACAACACATACGTACCTGCCCTCAGCATCCACACACTGCTGCACATGTTCATATCTAATACTTTTATGCACAATCACACTTACACCCCTGGAATGAGAGGAATGGATTGCATGTACCACATGTTCCACCCAGTTTTTGTTCAGCCACTGTACATTATCACTGGTCAAATGCGTTTCCTGGAGTCAACATATGACTGGCTGAAAACGCCCCAAGTAATGAAAAATACACTGTCTTTTCCGTGCATCTGCCATACCCCTCACATTCCAGCTCAAAACTTTAATCACCTGCTTCATGGTAAAATATTGTGACATAGCTGGATCTCACACCCCACTCAATCTACATCCACTCAGAGTTCATGCCCTTATCCCATCCCCTAACTGTCTCCCTACCACCCCCTCCACCCCCTCCCCATTGATCAGGTTACTGTAAATGAGAACATCAGTCCCCCCCTCTCCAACCTCAAACCCTAAAACAGGGCAATCTATAAGCAACTTGCCCACTAGTGAACAATAATCATTACTGATTCCAACACACCCCCTCAGGTAGAGAATCCTCTCCACAACTGGGAAACACATTACAATCCCCCAACCACCTACTCCCACCTCCGAATCTACCATGCGGTAGCAATACATAATACACTTCTTAACTGGTGTAACATTAAAGTGACATTAAAGTGCAAACACATATGTAAAGTAAATCCAAAATGCATATCTGCCTCCTTCAAGTGTCCAGGCCCCAACTTCTCAGTTGCCGTTCGTGGACGTCCAGCCACTGTGCCGCTTCATCTGGATCCTCAAAAAATCTGGTGGATCCCAATGCCACTACACACAATTTAGCAGGGAACAGCATGGCGTACGGAACTTGTAAGCCTTTTCTTGACATCAATAAATCGGCTTCTCCTCCGCTGCACCTCATTCGAATAATCTGGAAAGATGGACACTTTGACCCCGTTCAGGACTATCTCATCATTGTCCCTGGACTGTAGTGTCCCAATCCTTAAAATGCTAAATCTTCGCCAGGATAGGGCGAGGAGGTCTGCCTGGCAGGAGCGGCCGCATGGGCACTCTGTGCGCCCGCTCCACCACATACAGGGAAGATAGGCCTTTCTCATGAAATAACTGGTACAACCATTTCTCCACAAATTCAGTGGCATTGGCCCCCTCTGTCTTCTCTGGCATTCCTACAATTCGCAGGTTGTTCCTCCGTGAACTGTTCTCTAAGTCATCTGTTTTAGCATTGAGGGCAGCAATGTCCTTCATAGTCGTCTTAGACACCATTTGTAAAGGCTGGACTACATCTTCCAATGAGGACACCCTGTTTTCCAATTCAGAGGTGCGCTCAGAAATCTTGTGTAAATCATGACACATCAGACAGCAAACTGCCGACTTGTATCGTGAGCACTTTAACCGCCTCCGGACCGCCTAACACAGGATCGCGGTCCGGAGGCGGCTGTCCCAGGCAGAGTGACGCATCCATGCGTCATCTCACGAGACGCAAGACTTCCTGTGAACACGCGCACACAGGCGCGCACGTTCACAGGAACTGCAGGTAAGAGAGTGGATCTACAGCCTGCCAGCGGCGATCGTTCGCTGGCAGGCTGTAGATGTGATTTTTTTTAACCTCTATCAGGTATATTAGACATTTTGATAACAGCGTCTAATATACCTGCTACCTGGTCCTCTGGTGGTCCCATTTACTTTGAACGACCACCAAAAGACACAGGCAGATCTGTAAAGTTGCACCAAGCACCACTACACTACACCCCCCACCCCCTGTCACTTATTAACCCCTTATCACCCCCCTGATCACCCCTTATAGACTCCCTGATCACCCCCCTGTGATTGATCACCCCCCTGTGATTGATCACCCCCCTGTAAGGCTCCATTCAGACGTCCGTATGTGTTTTACGGATCCACGGATCCATCCGCAAAACACATACGGACGTCTGAATGGAGCCTTACAGGGGGGTGATCAATGACAGGGGGGTGATCACCCCATATAGACTCCCTGATCACCCCCCTGTCATTGATCACCCCCCTGTAAGGCTCCATTTAGACATTTTTTTTGGCACAAGTTAGCGGAAATTTACAAAGTCTCATATTCCACTAACTTGTGTCAAAAAATAAAATCTCATATGAACTCACCATACCCCTCATGGAATCCAAATGCATAAATTTTTTTAGACATTTATATTCCAGACTTCTTCTCACGCTTTAGCGCTTTAGGGCCCCTAAAATGCCAGGGCAGTATAAATACCCCACATGTGACCCCATTTCGGAAAGAAGACACCCCAAGGTATTCGCTGAGGGGAATATTGAGTCCATGAAAGTTTTTACTTTTTGTCCCAAGTTAGCGGAAAGTGAGAAAAAACAAAAGAAAATCAATTTCCGCTAACTTGTGCCCCCCAAAAAAAATCTTCTATGAACTCGCCATGCCCCTCATTTAATACCTTGGGGTGTCTTCTTTCCAAAATGGGGTCACATGTGTGGTATTTATACTGCCCTGGCATTTTAGGGGCCCTAAAGCGTGAGAAGAAGTCTGGAATCCAAATGTCTAAAAATGCCCTCCTAAAAGGTATTTGGGCCCCTCTGCGCATGTAGGCTGGAAAAAAGTGTCACACATGTGGTATCGCCGTACTCAGGAGAAGTAGGGCAATGTGTTTTGGGGTGTCTTTTTACATATACCCATGCTGGGTGAGATAAATATCTTGGTCAAATGCCAACTTTGTATAAAAAAAATGGAAAAAGTAGTCTTTTGCCGGGATATTTCTCTCACCCCGCATGGGCATGGCGAGTTCCTAGATTTTTTTATTTTTTGTCACAAGTTAGCGGAAAATGTTTTGTTTTGTTTTTCTTACAAAGTCTTATATTCCACTAACTTGTGACAAAAAATAAAAAATTCTAGGAACTCGCCATGCCCCTCATGGAATACCTTTGGGTGTCTTCTTTCCAAAATGGGGTCACTTGTGGGGTAGTTATACTGCCCTGGTATTTTAGGGTCACATTGCCCAACTTCTCCTGAGTATGGCGATACCACATGTGTGACACTGTTTTGCAGCCTAGGTGGGCAAAGGGGCCCACATTCCAAAGGGCACCTTTTGGATTTCACAGGGCATTTTTTACACATTTTGATTTCTAACTACTTCTCACACATTAGGGCCCCTAAAATGTCAGGGCAGTATAACTACCCCACAAGTGATCCCATTTTGGAAAGAAGACACCCCAAGGTATTCTGTGATGGGCATAGTGAGTTCATGGAATTTTTTATTTTTTGTCACAAGTTAGTGGAATATGAGACTTTGTAAGGAAAAAAATAATAATAATAAAATCATAATTTTCCGCTAACTTGTGACAAAAAATAAAAAGTTCTACGAACTCACTATGCCCATCAGCGAATACCTTAGGGTGTCTACTTTCCGAAATGGGGTCATTTGTGGGGGGTTTCTGCTGTCTGGGCATTGTAGAACTTCAGGAAACATGACAGGTGCTCAGAAAGTCAGAGCTGCTTCAAAAAAGCGGAAATTCAAATTTTTGTACCATAGTTTGTAAACGCTATAACTTTTAACCAAACCATTTTTTTTTACCCAAATATTTTTTTTTTTATCAAAGACATGTAGAACAATACATTTAGAGAAAAATGTATATATAGTTGTTGTTTTTTTCAAAAAGTTTTACAACTGAAAGTGAAAAATTTCATTTTTTTGCAAAAATTTTGGTAAATTTCGATTAATAACAAAAAAAGTAAAAATGTCAGCAGCAATGAAATACCACCAAATGAAAGCTCTATTAGTAAGAAGAAAAGAAGGTAAAATTAATTTGGGTGGTAAGTTGCATGACCGAGCAATAAACGGTGAAATTAGTGTAGTGCAGAATTGTAGAAAGTGGCCTGGTCATTAAGGGTGTTTAAGCTAGGGGGGCTGAGGTGGTTAAGGGTGCTATTGCAACTTGCTACAGCACCCATTATGTCCTTCAGAGTGGGCTCCTTTGCAGATTTGGCCCGTAGGCCCTCTGTGACATATGCAGGGCCTGCAGGAGTAGGCAAAGGCTGATCAGCCGTGTCCGGGCCGTCGCCATCCATGGAACCGTCCTCCTGATCCGAGGAGGTAAGTATGTCTGTCCCCTTGTCGTTAGCCCAGTCACCCACTCCGCTGTCTAGCCGGGCAAACTTGCTAAGTTTAGCTGCCGCGCTCTGGCTCACCATCTCCTGCAGCGCCGTCACCTCTCCGCCGTCGGCGGTCATGCTTAGCGACTTTACTTGATTTTCTCGGCATTTTCAGGCTCCCGATCGTGACACAGAAGCCACCGGACACTTTCCTCTCACCAGGTAAGGTTTCTCAAGCAATCGAAGCGTGCTACCAATATAATAGAGCAGGATACTAGCAGGAGCAGTGAACGGTGCGTCTTACTCCATGCGCTCACAGGCCACGCCCTGATATAATTTTTTTTTTAATGAAATTAAATACTCCTTTAACTGTTGTCCATCAGTCAATGGCATGTAGATAATCAGAATCCCCAGGATCGTATTTAATTCTTAATTCTTCACTCGAATGTCCATTTCTGGACACAATCACTACAACCAAATTATCGGTCTGCATCTGATCTGCCTTTTTTATGGGTTGGATGCAGACACTTTGATTTCAATGGGGCCACAAAAGATGCGGACAGCATACTGTGTGCTATCCGCATCCATAGGTCCATTACCTGGCCCTACAAAAAAAGAAATAAAACATATCCTATTCTTGCCCATTTTACGGACAAGAATAGGCGTTTCTAACATAGGTCATGCAGAAGGGTAGTATGCTGGATGCCCACTGCTGGTATCTATGTTCTGCAGATCCGCAATATGAAGACCGCAAAACAGATACGGCCGTGGGCATGAGGCCTTAGCTGGATGCCAAGACCCATCATGTCACTAAATTCTACTGAAAAGAAACCTGAATGTCAGTCAGTGTTATAAAAAAAGTACCCCCGGAAGTATGCCAATATATATATATATATATGACCCCGTGCTGTATAACAATCCCACCATGTTGCTGTGCAGATAATCCAGTTCCATAGTACAGTATATTATGTACAGTACATCCATATAGTAGAACCGAGAACATGAATACTTCTGCACTGATACAGATGACAGAAATACCAGGTTGTAATGAAAACTACTGTATGTGTGTATACAATGAAATAATTTTATACTGAATATGTACAATGATCACAAGTTACACAGTCCTGTTCTGCAGAAAAGTCCATCAATGACATTCTTATCTCTCTCCATGCTAGCCAAGCTAATATATCATCAGACAACTGTTGTAGGAGGAAGGGCAGAGTTGCACTAATCTGTAATCAGTTCCTCTTACAGTGCCCCCTGTACCACTGCTGCAGCTAGAGAAATGCTGCACGCGAAATAATAGCGTTACTCTGGCTTGGAGAATGCCACCTTTTGCCCACAATCCTGTGGAAGGATACATACTGGAACTAGACGATGGAGATGGTGGTCCATTTAGGGTAAGGAAGGAAATATTTTGTGGCTATTGTACATAATACTATGTATATTGTGTTTAATATGTAGCACAATTTGCATAAGTAGTTAGCATTGCATAATAGTAGTTAGCATGCATTGGTCCATCGTAATCTATACACCAAAAAATCACACCTTTTCCCACTAGGCTATGCCTCCACAAAAGGTCTTTTTTTTCCAGCCAGAATTCATGCGTATTTAGCTTGGTAAATCTCCTTAAAAGGAATTTGTCACAAGAGACCTCCCGATCCAACTGTTTGCATAGACACATAGCTGTGGTTCACCTGATTTGAAAAGTTGTTTTTCTTTTGTTGATCTGAGGCTGTGCTCCCGAGTTATGATACTTTTACCTAATATGCAAAGTAGGCCTTTGGTGCAATGAGGGTGTCACCATTGCTCTTGTTGCATCCAAGCTCTGCTCCTTTCTGTGGTCAGCCCCTCCCTTGCTACTTTGCCACTGTTTGACCCTGTCAATCAGGGAGGCAGATTGCTCAAATGTGCAGTATGAATACTTGCTCTTCTCGAGTCTTTTAAGGTGATATTTACATGTACTGCTTCCTGGGTGGTTTGCTCAATGCTGTATTTTATCGTAGATGCTAGAATGATCTATGATATATTTTTTTTAAAGTTCAAATTTGAAGTAATGTCGCCCTTACGGAATGCAATATATTTCCTTAAATTTCAGCAAAATTATATATTTTATGCATTTATTTTATGTTATTTCCTGTGTATTAGAAAACACTGTATCAAAATAACACAATACTGTGGTTAAAAGAACATTTCCTACAACTGTTTCTTTAAATGGTGCGCCACATAGCCCATTCTCAATTATGAAGACAACCTAATAATTACAACTAGAAATGAGCAAATTTTTTAAAAATTAGATTCGCTGGTTCGCCTAATTTTTCGGGAAAAAATTTGGTTCGTTCCGAATAAATTTGCGACGAATTATGTAAAAAAAAGTCTATTTCCTGGCTGCAATGAGTCTTTATAGTGATGTAGAACACTGTGCCTTGTAGTAACACGCATATGGAGTCAGCTTTGGTAGTGAAATAATACTGTGAGTCCGTATGACATGCAGATGACAGGTGTTGCTCTTAGAATCACTGCACACTTCACTTATTTGGGCAGTCATGGGGCCAAAACTGACCAAATAATTCAAGTATGTACTGAACCTTACAGGCTGATGTTAGTGCCAGAAGAAGCGCACTCCTTTTACACCGTGGCCAGCTGAATCCACATCGATGTCAACAGAACCTTCACTGATTAATTTGCCCTTCTTCTGATCCGTCAGAACAATAACCCACAAAAAACGGATCCTATCTGTGGAACATACGCCTTCACTCGGTCAGCATTTGCTCAATAATCCATCAGTATTGCTAAAGCAATAAATAAAACAGGAGTGGATGTAAAACAGAGATGACACGTAAGTGGAATATTTGCTTGTCTTCTATATTTTGTACCCACTCCTGCTTTTGGCTACCAAATCATATGCCAATTCTGATGGGACCATACAGGCCTTACAGCTGCTACACAGACAGGATCTGTTGTGACAGATCAGAAGAAAGGTCAAATAAATGATGATGTCAGCCAGGCCAAAAGCCAAAATAGTGGACCAGTCATGAAGTGGGGAAGGTGGGAACAGCATGAGTCCACAGAGTGGACCTATGACATAGTGGTGAGGTGGAAGCACAATGAGGAGACCACAGAGTGGCTAGGTGACATAGTGTGGAGATGGCAGCAGATAAGGACACCACAGAGTGGCAAGGTGACATAATGTGGAGATGGCAGTTGCAGCAGCATCAGGAGGATAACACAGAGTGGCAAGGTGACATAATGTGGAGATGGCAGTTGCAGCAGCAGCATCAGGAGGATAACACAGAGTGGCAAGGTGACATAGTCTGGAGATGGCAGCAGCAGCTGCATCGGGAGACCACAAAGTGACCCGATAACAGAGTGGGGCAGTGGGTGGCAATACCAGTACCCGCTGACAAAGGTGGGTGAAAGAAGGAGCACTTAGCATCAGATGTGTGGCATCAGGCGGGTTGCAGCATCAAAGTAGTAGCTGAGGCAGGTAATAAGAAAAAAACAGTCTCTTGTATCAAAGTGTTGGTGTGGCACCATGGATGATCTAGTCTGATGCATCAGCAATTGGTGGTTGGAAATCGTGGCTGATCCACGCCTGGTTCATCTTGACAAAGGTCAGTCTCTGCCCATTTTGGGTAGACAGGCGAGTTCTCCTTGGGGTAACTATGGCCTCTGCCACACTAAACACCCGCTCTGATGCCACACTTCTGGCCGGGCAGGACAGCTTTTCCAGGGCAAACTCTGCTAGTTGCTGCCACAAATCCAGTTTGGCTACCCAGTAGTCCAGCAGATCTTCAATGTGTGATGGCAGTGTGGTGTCCAAGTATGCCACCACCTGCTGGTTCAGGTCCTGCTCCAGGTCTACTTGCTGCTGCTGGTGAGTAGTTTCTTCACTATGCGGGTGAAGAAAGCTACTCATCAGCGACTGTAGACTCAGGATGCTGCTGATGGAGTTGGTACTGCTCCTGGCACTCCACCTCCCCAGCAGCCATGGTAGTGAAACATGAGCACAGAGGGCCCCCCCAGTCAAACCTGCGAGAGTATGGACGATGGCGCAGATAGGCAGCGGCCAACTGACTACATAGGATGTCTCTGTAGTAGTTCAGTTTGTCCTCCCTCTCGGTGGGTGTAAAAAAGGCCCCCATTCTGGACCGGTAGCGAGGAACCACATTCACCCAGTGGGCCGTAAAAGACATGTATTGTCCTTGTATTGACTTTGGCAGACACCGACAGGCTCAAGGACTGGCCCACCTTCTGTTCTACATGTGTGTGCAGGGCTGGTACTGCCTTTTTCTCAAAGAAATTATGGCTTGGGACTCTCCACCTCGGCTCGGCGCAAGCCATCAGTTCTCTGAAAGGTGCAAGAGTCCACCACTTGGAAAGGGAGAGACTGAAGCACCAGCAACTTTGACAGGAGTACATACAGCTTCTGGCCCCTTGGATGCGTGAACACATACTGTTGTCTCTTCGCAATCGCTTTGGTGATCGACTGCTGTTGGAATGACTGATGAGGAGTAGGAGCAGGAGCATCTGGACCAGCAGAAGATGGGATTGACAGACAGCTCCCTTCAGCTGAGGTGGTGGAGCCTTGACTGGCTGAAACTGGGTGCGTGCCACTGGGTGATGTAGCAGTAGCTGCGGCAGGCTGGACCACCACATCGGAGCCACGGTTCTCCCAGGCCACTTTATGGTGACACTGCATGTGCTGACGCAGGGCCGTGGTACCAACACTGGCACCCTGCCCACGCTTCACCTTCTGCCCACATATTTTACGCATGTTGCCCTCCTCCGGCGCTTCACAAAAAAACTGCCACACCGCCGAGTACCTGATTTTCCCCCCAACACTACTCACTGGCTGACTGCTACCACCGCTACTTCCGTGAACTCGTGCACCACTCCTTTCCGGGCAACACGCTCGGACTGACCCACAGGGGTACAGGGGAATCCCCCGGTAGGCCCCTGAGCAAGGTGGGCCCCTAGTCTCCCACCCCCTGCACAAATGGCACATAACACATTAGCTTTACTGCACTCCATACATATATTCAATGTAGAGCACCTCACCCAGCCTATGTTCATATAAAAAACTTGTTAGATTATATTTGAATGTATCCGTATGGTGGACCCACAAAATATATTTTACTGGTGGGCCCTAGGTACCCCAGTCCGACATTGCCGGGCAGGTAGGCTGCTGCAAAGCGGGTGGTCTGCCCTTTTGGCTTCTGTCCTCCCACTGCTGCCACCCTGCTGACTCCCAGCCACGCTAGTGACTTGCTGGCTCAGCCACTGCCTGACGGGCAAGCTGCCACCCTCTTCTCCTGATGATGACGAAGCCCCTTCCTCATCCGGCTCCCAAGTGCGATCGGCTTCATCATCATCAGGTAGTGTCTGCACATCACTGAAGTCTTCCTCAACGGTCTATGGGTCAGGAGCCTGACCACTCGCAACACAAGCTCCTGTGCCACTTTCCTCATCACTACTTGCCCGCCTAGTGAAGGAAGCGGCGGTTGTCTCCTCCACATCTTGGCTGGACAGTAGCTGCTGACTGTCCTCTAGTAGCTCATCCTCGCTGAAAAGTGAAGCAGAGCCCACTGCATAGAATACTTCTTGCAGTGATGGAACAGAAAAGGCCAGAGGCAGGTTGTGGACAGGTACAGGGCCTGCTCCCGGGCCATGCCAACTAGGGGTTGTGTCTGACGAACACACCGACTGTTGGCTGGGGGTGTCTGATGTCACTTGGAATATACTATCTTCCAGTTTTTGGATGAGGGACTACCCAAAAAAAGTATTGCACCGAGCATATAATAGGGCCAAAAATAGGGATAGGAAAGACCTTTTAACAAAAACACTGACAGATGGAGTTAAAGTGATCAGATGCATAGGAACCTTTGATGTCCAGAATAAACAGGCATATAACATCCTTAAGAAACACTGGCACGTTCTAAAGGCTGATAAAGATCTGGGGCAGATCCTTCCAAAGAGCCCCAGTGTCACTTATAGGCGAGGGACCAATCTGAAGGAAATTATGGTGAGGAGCCACTTCCAAAGATCTTTTAGAAAAAAGGAAACATGGCTCAAAACAACAGGCTCGTATCCATGTGGAGCATGCAGTTTCTGCAAGTACATGACCCCCAAAAAAGAATTCACTAATCCAGTAGATGGGAAAATCTACAAGATTAGGGAGTACATGAACTGCAGGAGTACTGGCCTTGTGTATGGAATACAGTCTGAGTGCAACAAATTGTATAAAGGGAAGACGATCCAAGAATTAACAAGAAGGATTTCTAAACACCTTAGGGTACTTTCACACTTGTGGCAGGACGGATCCGACAGGCTGTTCACCATGTCGGATCCGTCCTGCGGCTATTTCTCCGTGCCACCAGACCGCCGATCCGTCCCCGTTGACTATAATGGGGACGGGGCGGAGCTCCGGCGCAGCACGGCGGTGCACGGCAAAAGCCGCCGGACTAAAAATTACTGCATGTACAACTTTTTAGTCCGGCGGCTTTCGCCGTGCTGTGCTGCGCCGGAGCTCCGCCCCGTCCCCATTATAGTCAATGGGGATGGAGCGGCGGTCCGGCGGCACAGCGAAATAGCCGCAGGACGGATCCGTCCTGCCGCAAGTGTGAAAGTACCCTTAGCATCCTAAATACAAATGTGGAAACACCTCTGTCAAGGCATCTGCAGAGGTATCACAATGGCCAAACCACAGGCCTGAAGATCTGGGGGATGCAAAAAATACAAGCAAGCCCTTGACAAGGCAGTTTGGACAAAAAACTCCAACAAGAGGAGACGAGATGGATCTACTGTCTCCATTCTTTAGCACCTAATGGTCTAAATGAGGGGCTTACCTTCGCTCCCTTCTTATAAAATTGGAGTAAATGGCAGCACATAAGTTTAGAAAAATGAAAAATAACAGAGATGTATGATATATAAAATTAAAAAATGGGAACTTTAAAAAAAAATTAAGTGTAGGGGAGGTCCTCCTAATAATATGTATCTTTAACAAACAACTTACCGTAAAATATGTACATTATCTAGTAGAGGGTCCATCTGTCAGATGAGGCACCTGTAAAAGGAAAGAGAAAAAAAAGAAAATAAGAAAAAGAAATAAAAGCTGGGAAAATAAAGGAAAAGAGGAATCTACAGGGCATCCAGCATCAAGTGCAAGCAAATAATTAAAGGGATTCTGTCACCAGGTTTCACCCCCTCCAGATAAAAATATGGTTATGTTCAGGGAGCTTTAACCATTCCTAATGTGGTCTTATAAATGTAATCTGTAGGCTCATTTTGCTAAAAATACGCTATTACTAACCTGTCAGTCATAAAAATAAAGTGCCCAAGAGGATGTCAATGGCTCCAAGCTGCAGCCCTCACCTGCTGCCGTTGGTGCCCAGCTCCGCCTCATAATCTTCTGTGATGCCTCCAGCTCTTCCTCTGTAACATGCTGTGAAAGCCTCCCTCCTCCCTCCATAACATCGCTTTGAAAGACTCCTGCTCTCCCTCCCCCTCCTCCCTCTGTAACATGCTGTGAAAGCCTCCCTCCTCCCCCCTCCTTAACATCGCTTTAAAAGCCTCCTGCTCTCCCTCCCTCCCCCCTCCTCCTCCTGCTGCTCTAACATTGCGATGTTACAGAGGGAGGAGGGAGGGGGGAGGAAGAGCAGGAGGCTTTCAAAGCGATGTTACGGAGGGAGGAGGGAGGGAGGGAGACCAGGAGGCTTTCAAAGCGATGTTATGGAGGGAGGAGGGAGGCTTTCACAGCATGTTACAGAGGAAGAGCTGGAGGCGTTACAGAAGATTATGAGGCGGTGCTGGGCACGAACGGCAGCAGGTGAGGGCTGCAGCTTGGAGCCATTGACATCCTCTTGGGCACTTTATTTTTATGACTGACAGGTTAGTAATAGCGTATTTTTAGCAAAATGAGCCTACAGATTACATTTATAAGACCACATTAGGAATGGTTAAAGCTCCCTGAACATAACCATATTTTTATCTGGAGGGGGTGAAACCTGGTGACAGAATCCTTTTAAGAGAAATAGGATATTCAAAATATGAATGAGAATTATAGGAAGAAGTGAAGGACAGAAAAGGCCACAGAACCATATATAACATCCTATATGGAATATGAAGGTGAATTAAATAGAATAGCATGATAAGGCTATCATGGATCAGTGCAAACAAGAATGTAAATATAGGGGCTCCAAAAGGTACTGTCAATCGAAGAGGAGGAAAGAACAAAGCCCGCAAGCAAGAATTCATGTATTGCATTTAGATACCCAAATAATAGGAGGAATCCAAGAAATCCCTCTAAGTGGGGACGCATGCGCATTGAAAGGAATTCTGAGTCAGGAAATAGTTAAGAAATAGCGCAGATGCAGTACCCGGAGATTCGCCTATAATAGTCAAAGTCCTAGCGCAGGCGCGGCATACTGACCAGGTGATGTCATCAGTCTGAGTCTGGGATGCAGGAGGGAAGCGTCAGAGGAGTGAGACAATACGTCATCAGTGCGGGACAAGTAACGTTTCCAGAGGGCACCGACACTGGGAACTGATTGGCCGTTAAGCTGTCCTTCAACCTATGGTCTCTGATGATTGGATAGAATGACCCCGCCTAGAAAAACCGAGGGTTTAAAGCCCTGGGACCGCCACCACATCTCAAACCTGCACGCCATCCCCTGAAGACACTGATGTAAACGGCAAAACATGTAGGGATGCAGGCATAGACTTTTAGTTCAGGAAAGAGAGGTAGGGACCCCAGAGTGGGAGAAACTATCGAGATAGCGATATACAGAATGAAATAGTGAGGATAAGTGGCCTGAGAAGTAATCAGGCATTCTAAGTATGGCTATATGAACAGTGACATAGCCCTATACACACTATACATTCCCTCCTGTCCTTCCTGAGGAATTTTAAAGCAGTCCCCAAAGAATTCTATGTGATTTTAAGAAGTACACATTAAAGAAATATATTTTATTTTATACTAGTCAGAGAGGTATGCAAATGCTACACTTAGGTCCTAGAGACCTTTGAATCCTATAATATGATGTCACTTGGAATGACGTGGATGACCGGATTAACCAATCAAAAAACGCAGGGTTGCTGGTCAAGACACGACCGCTAGAGGACACCGGGAGTTAAGGCCTCTCACTGCGACTACTGCTGCCACGACCCCTTACTCTGCTGTGACCTCTGCTTGCGCCAGAAACATTCAGGCCTCTGCCACTCCTCTGTGCATGGCCTGGCACTTCTCTGCCTGACATACTTGTAGCTGAACTAAACCAATGAAACGGAAATTAAAATACCCCTAAAAGCGATAAATATATATTTATTTTTGTAGTGAAATAGGACACTAAACGCTTTCACCACTAACTGTGGAAATGCACTGAGAACATATTTTTCTTGTTGAACTAAAATAGGGCCCTGAACAAGGAATTTTTCCAACCGTGCCGTAAGCCCACGGAGTTAATACAGGATAACAGTGCCTCCCAGCTCTGGATTCCAAGCACACCTCCTGGATTCCTCTGCAGGGCACCAAAAAATCACACCATAGTGAAGCACTTCGGATACAGGTGAAACAACTTGTGGTTTATTATACTCATAAACGAGCTAAAATATATAGCATATATAAAATCCTGGTAGTAACACTCTGCTGCCCGACCCGGGTTTCGCACTCAAGCTTCGTCAGGGCGAAATCTATGGACATTCGGAGGCATGTCCTTTTAAACCCCCCTCCCCCGCCTTCCATTACAATATAGCACAATATAAAACAAAGGCATAGGTAGGTTTAGCGTAGGACCTGCCTGACCTGAGACCACCTTGGCGGGGGTAGGTGGGCACAGATGTGTTTTAATCAAAATATATTGGCTACGAGTCTCAGATTTTATTACATCAGAGTGAGGGCTTAGTCCATATATAATGTTTGCATCTATTTTGTTGCATTATTTTTTCAGTGATTTTTTTTTCACTATAGTTTTAAATGGAGTCTTTCACCTAATCTGAGCGTTTAGACCGCTCAGATAAGGTTATAGACTCTTTGACCCTCATTACAATTGTACCTTTCTCTTCTGTGTCCCTCGTCAAGATAATGAAAATAACACTGCTCTGCCCATTATGGGCAGACGAACATCCTTTCATATTGCGCATGCACCGGCCGGCTGTCTTTAGTTGGCTGGCGCATGCGCAATATCAAAAGCTGTTCATCTGCCCATAATGGGCAGAGCAGTGCGCAGGTGCGGGCCAGTTCCCAGCCCGCCGTCCTCTGGGGCCGCTCGTGACGTCCGACAGCTGGAGGTGTGTTTTTATGGGCACTTTTTGAATCCAGGGGGAAAACAAACCAGGCTGGTGTAGTGAGCTGCATCTATATTTATTTATATAAGGAGCTATATAACGCGAGTTTGACCGCGACGCGTGGTTGATTAAGTGTGGTTGCGTAAGTGTGTGACTTAAGATTAAGTGACTTTAGATTCAGGGACTTCAGTGGGGGACTGTAATTAGCCAGTTTCTTAGTACTACATTATATTGTATTTTTTGCTTTGCTGGTGTAATCCCCATTTAGTATGTGTTACACAGTTGACAATGCAGTCCAGTGCACATCTTGCATGATGTATACAGTCCTGGAACTCAAGTTCAAGGGTGCATATCTTTGTTCAAGATGTGAGCAAATTACCTGTTTGGAATCGCAAATCGAGTCTCTAAATGGGCAAGTTGCAACACTGAGAGGCATTGACAATTTGCTAAAGAGTTTGCTTCTCACCGAGCAAGCACTCTTTGGGGTAGATGAGGGGGATGGTAACAGAGAGGAGGCTGAGGAAAGTAAGGTAGCTAGCTGGGTAACAGTTAGAAAGCGGGGTAGAGGGAAGAGTGCCAGGGAGGCTAGCCCTGATCTGACACACCCCAACAAGTTTGCACGTTTGGCAGATGAGGGGGATGTCAGTCCAGGGATGGCACTGCCGCAGCCAGACACTTCCTCTGCCAGTCAGGGGAATGCCAGCTCCGGTAAGCAGGGGACCAGGAGAGCAGGGCAGGCCAGACAGGTGGGAGACTCAATTATTAGGGGAACAGATAGGGAAATCTGTCACAAAGACTGTGATCGCCGAACAGTGTGCTGTCTTCCTGGCGCAAGAGTCCGACACATCGTGGATCGGGTTGACCGATTACTGGGAGGGGCTGGAGAAGATCCAGCGGTCATGGTCCATATCGGAACCAATGACAAAGTTAGGGGTAGGTGGAGAGTCCTTAAAAATGATTTCAGGGATTTAGGTCAAAAGCTTAGGGCAAGGACCTCAAAGGTAGTATTTTCCGAAATACTACCTGTACCACGGGCCACACAAGAAAGGCAGTGGGATATTAGGGAGATTAACAAGTGGCTCAAGAACTGGTGTAGGAAGGAGGGGTTTGGGTTCCTGGAGAACTGGGCCGACTTCTCTATCGGCTACAGGCTCTATCGTAAGGACGGGCTGCAACCTCAATGGGGAAGGGGCAGCTGTGTTGGGGAAGAAGATGGCTAGAAGGTTGGAGGAGTGTTTAAACTAGGGACTGGGGGGGATGGTAATTATGTTATAGGATGGGAAGATAGTGCAGATAGAGACCGGGGGCAAGGTAGTGAGACTGGGGGAGGAATGGAAGGACGGACTAGAACAGTTCAGAAGGAAAAGTGTAGGGTAAAAAATATACATAAACCTCTCAAATGTATGTATACTAATGCCAGAAGCCTGACTAATAAAACTGGCGAACTGGAATTAGTGATGTGTGAGGAGGACTATTACATAGTGGGAATAACTGAGACATGGCTGCATGATAGCCATGGCTGGGCAGTTATTGTACAGGGTTACAGTCTGTTTAGAAAGGATCGTCAAAACCGGAGAGAGGTCTGCCTTTATGTAAAGTCTACACTCCGTGAAGATATAAATGAGGGACATGAACATGTGGAGTCACTGTGGGTAGAGATACATGGCGCTAAAAACAATAATAAATTACTAATAGGAGTTTACTATAAACCACCTAATATACCAGAGTCCACAGAAAATCTACTACTAAATGAGATTGACAAGGCGGCAAATCATAATGAGGTGGTTATTATGGGGGACTTCAACTACCCAGATATAGACTGGGAAACTGAAACTTGTATATCTCATAAAGGAAACAGGTTCTTGGCAATAAGCAAAGACAATTACCTCTCCCAACTGGTTCAGGACCCGACTAGAGGGACAGCCATACTGGACTTAGTATTAACTAATAGGCCTGACAGAACAACAGACGTGCAGGTTGGGGGACACCTGGGAAATAGTGACCACAAAGTAATTACCTTCCAATTATCATTCAAGAGAGCGTTTCTACAGGGAGGAACAAAAATACCAAACTTCAGAAAAGCTACATTTAGCCAACTAAGAGAGGCCATAGGCCTAACTAAATGGGATAAAGTCCTCACAAATAAAAATACAGCCACAAAATGGGATATCTTTAAAAGCATCCTAAAATCTCTTTGTGAGAGGTACATACAGTATAGGAATAAAAGGTTAAGGAACAAAAAGAAACCAATGTGGATAAACAAAAATGTCAAGAAAGCAATAAATGACAAAAAGAAAGCATATAAAACACTAAAACAGGAAGGTAGAACATGTAAAAAACAAATAAAAGCGGCCAAACTAGAGACCGAGAGATTAATTGCCAAAGAGAGTAAAACTAACCCTAAAATGTTCTTCAATTATATAAATGTTAAAAAGTATAAATCTGAAGGTGTCGGCCCGTTAAAGAGTAATGAGGGGGGAGTCGCAGAGAGCGACGAGGAGAAAACAAAGCTGTTAAATATTTTTTTCTCCAATGTATTTACTGAGGAAAATAAACTGTCAGATGACATGCCGAATGTTGAAATAAATTCCCCATTAAAAGTGTCCTGTCTGACCCAGGAAGAAGTACAACAGCGCTTAAAAAGATTAAAATAGACAAATCGCCAGGACCGGATGGCATACACCCCCGTATCCTAAGGGAATTAAGTAATGTCATAGCCAGACCCTTATTTATGATATTTGCAGATTTTATATTGACAGGGAATGTCCCACAGGATTGGCGCATGGCAAATGTGGTGCCAATATTCAAAAAGGGTCCAAAAACAGAGCCTGGAAACTATAGGCCGGTAAGTTTAACATCTGTTGTGGGTAAACTGAAGGTTTTCTGAGAGATGCTATCTGTAAAGGGGGAATATCAATCACCAATATTATGCGAATATCGATAATTAATATTCATAAATAGGAGGAACCACCTGGTGATGACTCCGCCTATTTATGCCTTTATATAATAACAACACAATACTTTCGCTATGCTTTACACTAATCACTATACTAGCTGCATGCGCCTTACTTACTACTGCTAACAAGTACACACTACACAAAGGGTACAAGTAACACAGTATTTATTACAATACACTACGCACGCAATACTGACAACTACACGTTCCCAAATTCCACCCACAAACTAACTATACAATACACACATACAAGTATAACAACCCACCCGCCTAGCTCTATACTGTCCCTACGGGGTTCCAAGAGGGTATAGATTCAGCACTGCAAGGGTTATTTGCCAGTGAGTGCTGAGGTTAATACCAGCAGGAGAGCTGGGGTATTAACAATGGGGATAATTGTACAGCAATGCAGGGGATAAATACCCTGCAAGTGTACAGTGAGGGGGGGGGGACCAGTGGGATCAGGGGTACAAACAAGGATACAATAAGGCAAGGGTTTGGGGGGTCAGGGTGTCCAGTAATCAGGGCCCAGGGTACACATCAGGGGCAAGGGTTATAAGGCAGGGCCCAAGGTGCACATCAGGGACACAAATATAGGGGTTACAGGACCAGGGGTGAGAGATATAGCGGTCGGGGGTCAGGGGATATACTTAATCCTTCCAGCGTTAGTAGGCCTCTTCCAGACCGTCATCATGGAGCCGCTCTCTCCCATGTGTCTCTGAATCTAGTCTGGTTGCAAAAGCGCCAGGCCTCTGTTCGGTTTGGGTTATTATAGCCCCAAAACAGCCCCCTCCTCCTTCCTCAGGCATGTGACATCATAGTGTGGTTTTTGATGTCTCTGGTTAGAAGGTCCCCTCACAAATGGTGCCAAAGTGTCTGATTGCTTTAGGCCTGAACAAAAGGGGACTAGATGCTAATCAGCTGTTATCCTACAGGCTATCAGCACAAGTTTTACTCTAAACAACTCTGTTGATAACAGTTGGAATTGAACCGGGGGTATGAATGGGCAGCAATAAGCCTACATACATACTGTCATACTGACATAAGTGTATATACATAGACATGTGTGCAAATACATACACACATATCTATATATACACACACCCTCGCATATATCTGGGGCATCACATACAGGGGACATGCATATGTCCCCACTTGCCATACATGGCCAATATATACACGGTCATACAGGAAATATATACTAACTATAAGGGGACACATATATACTAATATAAGGGGGATTATAAGGGGGCACAGCTTCCAGGGACCACATATTTCCCACAGGGGCCACCATGAGCCCCTGGGGATCACCATGGGCAGACGTGCGCAGATGCTGGGCACATCTGCGCACATCGTCCCATGATGCTGTGGTTAATGTATGCACATATATACCATACATGCCCGCACGTGTTTGCAGGCATGCATGGATATATATGCATACGTCTCAACCCTTCCTCAACAATCCCCCTGTTGTCGGACTATATAATACGACAATATATTGGGGGAACGGGTTGAGATATATTTGCCCCCCCCTCAACCCCATCCTAGGTGGAAGTTCAGGAAGAACTGTAGTGTACACTGTTCTTTAGGTACTTAGACATCCCTAATCCATTTTCCTCCGACCTGCCCTTCACCGTAACCTACTACTCCGTCCACAGGATACACAGTCTTCTTCTTGACATCTTTAGGATACCACACACCCACAATCTCTTTAACAGTCTTTTAGTGTCGGCCACCCCCACTTTGGAGTGACCACACCCCCACAGTCTCTCGGTAATTCTGCCGATCTTCAGGTATCTTCGTCCCCCCCAATTCTGGAGCGGGTTCACCCTTACAGTCTTTAACTGGCCTTTCTTTTATCCGTCTCTTGGTGTCAGCCACCCCCACTTTGGAGTGACCACACCCCCACAGTCTCTCGGTAGTTATGCCGATCTTCCGGTATGGCCCGCCTCCAAGGAATCTGGAGCGGGTTCACCCTCACAGTCTCAGTCCCAACTTTCTTCTATCACAACTTTCCAACGTCTGTTTCCATCTTGACGGGTGCGGTTCTCCCGTGAACAGATTAATAGGTCTTTACAAGGCAGGTCAGACTCTTAAGCGGTGATGTCATAGTACCTAAATTCTACTGCGGAGAACACCTCCGCCACACTACACATCCAGCCCTTCCCTTAAGAACTTCATCGTTCCAGGGTTCAAGGTGGCAAATGAATGATCCTGTCCCTATCGTGACCTAACCTTATCCCCATTCACACAAAATACATGTTACATCCCTCCCAACACCAAATTCCATTATATGTGTGTACCCATAGAGACTCATGCAACCTGGCATTCCTCTCTACCTCCAAAGACACAGGTAGGTCGTAGACCCCTGTGTCAATGGGAAACGACTATAGGATACAAATGTGTACAGTCAAAATATAGCTCACCGCAGTGCGTTGGGCGAGTTTTGGGCTGTCACACATTTGTACCTAGAGTGTCTATGGGTACACCATCGACCGACAAACAAAATCCAATACAATGTGTTATGGGGTTTCAGGGTAGTACATGTTATACGTCCCGAACCCCCATTGAAAACAAAACGTGTCCATACAATAATATTTGGCTACAGGAACCATGTTTGGTTATGTCCTGAGCCTCCTCCTCCGGATAGTTCTGTACAGTTCTGTCTGGTTCTGGTGTATTTTGGTCAATAAGTCCCTTGACCCTCCGCTACTGTAGATGACGATCACCAGAACCAGAAGAAGTTTCACTGGGTGAAACAAGTGCTCTTCCACCCGAACGTCTCCGAATCTTCCTCCAGAGCCTTAAATAATGCTCCCGCTGGATTGTGGCACAGTCCTCCATCTCTAAAACACCTCTAGGCAGAGGTCGCTTGGTTGCCAAAATCCAGTGGGATCCTCTGGAGTCTCCCAAGAGCGTCAGGGGGAATAGCTGGCCTCTTCCGTGGCCTCTCCTGGGTTTTTCTTCCGCTCCATATAAAACCTATGGCAGAAGAAAATACCAGGCGCTCCCAGGGGAATTTCTCCCCTAACGGTGCAGTTAAATGTACAAAAATTCCCAGCACCAATACCTTTGACCCATGGGTAGAGAAAGGTATTGGGCTGCCCTTTGTCTCACAGGACTCCTCATTATCCCAACACTGGTGTCTGAACACCCTACCTTCAGAGGAGCGTGCCCTCTGCTACACATCCCTCTGTACCAACAGATAAGGATGGCCTCCCTACTAGGTTAGGATAACTGGAGTTCTGTGGACAAAGCACCATCTTGATGGCACCGCATCCCTGTCCACTCATGTGTACCCAGGCTGACTTCCCCCTGTGATCCCATCCTGTGGAGGCCCGCTGAACCAACGGCATAGGCATGCCCCGACTCCCCAGGACCCCACAACACAAGAACACAGTCCACACTCTGCTGCCAAACACTCTGCGTCCAATCCCTATAAGAGCTGTGCTACCTGCTCGGACTAGATTTAAGTGCGCAGCACAACATTACACCAATGTTGTCTGTCCGCCCCAGTCCCCAGCGCAACACAGCCTTACCGAAAACCTTGAGCACAACAGTGTTATCTGTATCGATCCGAGACCCTGGTTGCCCAGAATATTATCACATCATCCTTTGTGTGCTGCATGAAGAAGGTCCTTATGCCTTCTCCCGACCAGCAGGATTTCCCGTGTGATATTATCTGCTCGCGACCCTATACGTTCTCGATCCACAGTATAACACTGCTCCGCTCCAAGGGGACACAGAATGAAACAAGACAGCAGACGGGACATTACAACACTACATAAATCAGCCTGGTGGAACACACTCATAGACAAGGACCACCATCAACATCAAAGAGAACGTTACAACAGACAACAAAAACACACAACATGGACATGTACAGGGAACAAACGGTGTAACAAATAGTACAGGGGTGTCAAATGTTGCCTAGCCTAGCTTGGCCACTCTGGCTCCTCAGCAGCTGATGATGCTGCCAAGAGGTTACCCCTTTATGGCCAAGCTGACTAGACCCCGCTGCACGATTTGCTACCTGAATCCCATCACTGGACACATTGCAATTACTTGCACAAGGGCAATTCCTTGCAATGTGTCCTTTGTTCCCACACCTGAAGCACCTGATTGGGATTTCTGTCCTGTGTGCTTTGCAGTGCTTCGCTATATGACCCAAGCCACCACAAGCAAAGCATTTGATGTTTGCCCGGTGTGGCCTAGGTCCGTCCACACTGCAACCACGCTCCCTGAATTGTTCCATCTTCAGGGAGGCACTTTTCACGATGTTTCTTTTCCCCAAAGTCAGGGAGAAATCTCTGTTTGTCTGGACAGGCTTGGTCTGGTGATTTGGCCTGTCACAGACTACTCTCCCCCCTATTTGCCCTGCATAGGGCAAAGTTTTGGGATATTCCGACCCTGACTTTATGGGAAAAGAAAGGGCCGGCACCAACTTGGTGATGACCTGTTGCAAGCCAGTTATTATCTGGGAGCTTACAGCAACGTGAGCCTTCAATTTGGCTACCGTCACACTAGTAGAGGCAGTGCGTTCCTTGAAGGCCTTGACCTCAGTATAAGACTGAGTCAACTGAGCCTCAATTTCCTCCTTCTGCTTCTGCATTTCCACTAATTGTGACTGTATTCGAGCCACCTGCGCATCTCGGTCAACAGTAGACTGCACATTCTCCGCCAGCTGTGCCCGCAATGCCGAAACCTGGTCGGAACTATTGGCACAGCACTGGCAGTGAACAGCCGGAGGAATTGTCTCTGTTGACTGAGACACCAGCGCCACTTCCTTTGGCTTACAGATGCTAGCCTCAAACGTATGAACGAGTTTGGCCAGCATCCGAAGCCGTTTAGTGGCCTTATTCAACACCGTCCGTTTGTTAACACAAAGCTTGTCATAACTACAAGCCTGTGCCAACAAATCGGACCACAGCATTTCTGCTGACTTGTATGTGGTGGGGAGGATGGGATTGAATGTACTGTGTTTGCTCAAGTGTTGCAGTGTGGGGAAGTCCATACTCACCGTTTGAGCATCCATCTTCTCCTTGGGGCCGTACCTCCTCGCAGCTGCTTGGAAGAAGTCCATTTTCCCGGAACGCCTCTTCCCGACCAGCCTGACTTTGTACGCTGCTCCCACGAAGATGGATCTCTTCCAGTGACGTATTCTCTTCTCCCTCGCAATCACTCGAGCGGTGTAGTGACCGTGCAAAGCAAATAGCAAAATATTAATTCACAGATAGAACATAGATTCTCTGCTAAAGATTTTGATCTGCGTCTGGTGTTGTGAGGAAGAGTCGCGTTACCTGTCCGAATTATCAGGTCCTAGACGCTCAGACTGCTGACCACGTCTCTCTTGCCTGATAATTCACAGGATGGCCGACCTCTAACCTCAAAACCAAACACAGATTTCAAAATCTAAGCAGTGGGCCTGACTCGCCAATGTAAAGGGGGAATATCAATCACCAATATTATGCGAATATCGATAATTAATATTCATAAATAGGAGGAACCACCTGGTGATGACTCCGCCTATTTATGCCTTTATATAATAACAACACAATACTTTCGCTATGCTTTACACTAATCACTATACTAGCTGCATGCGCCTTACTTACTACTGCTAACAAGTACACACTACACAAAGGGTACAAGTAACACAGTATTTATTACAATACACTACGCACGCAATACTGACAACACAACACTAAATACACAGTACTCCACCACACTACACGTTCCCAAATTCCACCCACAAACTAACTATACAATACACACATACAAGTATAACAACCCACCCGCCTAGCTCTATACTGTCCCTACGGGGTTCCAAGAGGGTATAGATTCAGCACTGCAAGGGTTATTTGCCAGTGAGTGCTGAGGTTAATACCAGCAGGAGAGCTGGGGTATTAACAATGGGGATAATTGTACAGCAATGCAGGGGATAAATACCCTGCAAGTGTACAGTGAGGGGGGGGGGGGGACCAGTGGGATCAGGGGTACAAACAAGGATACAATAAGGCAAGGGTTTGGGGGGTCAGGGTGTCCAGTAATCAGGGCCCAGGGTACACATCAGGGGCAAGGGTTATAAGGCAGGGCCCAAGGTGCACATCAGGGACACAAATATAGGGGTTACAGGACCAGGGGTGAGAGATATAGCGGTCGGGGGTCAGGGGATATACTTAATCCTTCCAGCGTTAGTAGGCCTCTTCCAGACCGTCATCATGGAGCCGCTCTCTCCCATGTGTCTCTGAATCTAGTCTGGTTGCAAAAGCGCCAGGCCTCTGTTCGGTTTGGGTTATTATAGCCCCAAAACAGCCCCCTCCTCCTTCCTCAGGCATGTGACATCATAGTGTGGTTTTTGATGTCTCTGGTTAGAAGGTCCCCTCACAAATGGTGCCAAAGTGTCTGATTGCTTTAGGCCTGAACAAAAGGGGACTAGATGCTAATCAGCTGTTATCCTACAGGCTATCAGCACAAGTTTTACTCTAAACAACTCTGTTGATAACAGTTGGAATTGAACCGGGGGTATGAATGGGCAGCAATAAGCCTACATACATACTGTCATACTGACATAAGTGTATATACATAGACATGTGTGCAAATACATACACACATATCTATATATACACACACCCTCGCATATATCTGGGGCATCACATACAGGGGACATGCATATGTCCCCACTTGCCATACATGGCCAATATATACACGGTCATACAGGAAATATATACTAACTATAAGGGGACACATATATACTAATATAAGGGGGATTATAAGGGGGCACAGCTTCCAGGGACCACATATTTCCCACAGGGGCCACCATGAGCCCCTGGGGATCACCATGGGCAGACGTGCGCAGATGCTGGGCACATCTGCGCACATCGTCCCATGATGCTGTGGTTAATGTATGCACATATATACCATACATGCCCGCACGTGTTTGCAGGCATGCATGGATATATATGCATACGTCTCAACCCTTCCTCAACACTATCTTAGAGCATCTTAACGGAAATAAGCAAATAACGCCATATCAGCATGGCTTCGTGAGGGATCGGTCATTTCAAACAAATTTAATCAGTTTCTATGAGGAGGTAAGTTCTAGACTTGACAGCGGCGAATCAATGGATGTCGTGTATCTGGACTTCTCCAAAGCATTTGACACTGTACCACATAAAAGGTTAGTATATAAAATGAGAATGCTCGGACTGGGAGAAAACGTCTGTAAGTCTGAGCATTCTGGCTCAATGATAGAAAACAGAGGATGGTTATTATGGTACATACTCAGATTGGGTCACTGTCACTAGTGGAGTACCTCGGGGGGTCAGTATTGGGCCCTATTCTCTTCAATATATTTATTAATGATCTTGTAGAAGGCTTGCATAGTAAAATATCAATTTTCGCAGATGACACTAAACTGTGTAAAGTAATTAAGAGCGATCTGGATAGTTTGTAGGCTTGGGCAGATAAGTGGCAGATGAGGTTTAACACTGACAAATGTAAAGTTATGCACATGGGAAGGAATAATGCAAGTCACCCGTACTTATTAAATGGTACAACACTCGGTAACACTGACATGGAAAAGGATCTAGGAATTTTAATAAACAGCAAACTAAGCTGCAAAAAACTGTGTCAGGCAGCTGCTGCCAAGGCCAATAAGATAATGGGTTGCATCACAAGGGGCATAGATGCTCGTGATGAGAACATAGTCCTACCACTTTACAAATCATTAGTCAGACCACACATGGAGTACTGTGTACAGTTCTGGGCTCCAGTGAACAAAGCCGACATAGCAGAGCTGGAGAGGGTCCAGAGGAGGGCAACTAAAGTGATAACTGGAATGGGGCAACTACAGTACCCTGAAGAGTGAGAGGAGATCTAATTAATATGTATAAATATATCAGGGGAGAGTACAGAGATCTATCCCATCATCTATTCATTCCCAGGACTGTGACGAGGGGACATCCTCTGCGTCTGGAGGAAAGAAGGTTTGTACACAAACATAGAAGAGGATTCTTTACGGTAAGAGCAGTGAGACTATGGAACTCTCTGCCTGAGGAGGTGGTGATGGTGAGTACAATAAAGGAATTCAAGAGGGGCCTGGATGTATTTCTGGAGTGTAATAATATTACAGGATATAGCTACTAGAGAGGGGTCGTTAATCCAGGGATTTATTCTGATTGCCTGATTGGAGTCAGGAAGGAATTTTTATTCCCCTAAAGTGAGGAAAATTGGCTTCTACCTCACAGGGGTTTTTTGCTTCCCTCTGGATCAACTTGCAGGATGACAGGCCGAACTGGATGGACAAATGTCTTTTTTCGGCCTTATGTACTATGTTATGTACTATGTATCGCCCAGTAACGCCGCCCTTGGGCACCTTCAGAAGATCATTTGCATATTTTCATTATCTGGACGAGGGACACAGAAGAGAAAGGTATGATTGTAATGAGGGTCAAAGAGTCTATAACCTGATCTGAGCGGTCTAAAACGCTCAGATTAGGTGAAAGTCTTTAACCAGAAAAAAATTAAACTGAGAATATATATTTCTTGTTGGACTGAATAAGGCCACTATACGCTTTGACCAGAAAAAAATTAAAGAGTGAAGTGCTTATATATATTTCTTGCAGTACTGAAATACGCCACTATACACTTTCACTAGAAATCACTGCAGCAGTGCACTGAGAATATATATTTCTTGTTGGACTGATTTAGGCCACTGTACGCTTTGACCAGAAAAAAATTAAAGAGTGAAGTGCTTATATATATTTCTTGCAGTAATGAAATACGCCGCTATAATCTTTCACCATAAATAACTGCAGAAGTGACCTGAGAATATATATTTCTTGTTGGACTGAAATAGGCTACTATACGCTGCAACCAGAAAACAATTAAATAGTGAAGTGCGTATATATTTTTATGGTAGTACTGAAATATGCCCTTATATGATTTCACCAGAAATAACTGCAACAGTGCAGTGCGTATATATTTGAATTTTTTTACTGAAAAACGGCCCTATACACTTTCACCAGAAATAACTGCAACAGTTCAGTGCGTATATATTTTTCTTATTTTACAGAAAAATGCCCCCTATACATTTCCACTAAAAATAACTGCAACAGTTCAGTGCGTATATATTTTTCTTATTTTACAGAAAAATGCCCCCTATACATTTTCACTAAAAATAACTGCAACAGTGCAGTGGGTAAATATTTTTCATTTTTTACTGTATTACGCCCCTATATGCTTTGACCAGAAATAACTGCAACAGTGCAGTGCCTATATATTTTTGTTGTTGTACTGTAATACACCCATATACGCTTTCAGCAGAAATAACTGCAGATGTGAAATGCTTATATATTTTTCTTGTCATACTGAATAAGATATAAGCCACTAAAGGCTTTTCAACATAACACTTGCAGCCCACTAACAAAAAGATGGAATGACAGAGCTGTCTAATGACTATTTGGATCCTCAACTAATCGTTCCCTGCACTTGTAAATCACTTTCCTATCAATGTCCCTAGCGACTTCTGATGTCTCTCCCTGCACTAAGATGCTGTGAAATGATTCCTCCCTATCCTTTCCCTGCACTTATAAATCCTTTTTTCAGTTTTTTTTTAAAACATAGAGGTTTTTCCAGTAGCTGTCCCTAGCACCTTCACATGTCTGTCCCTGCACTCTGAATGCTGGAAAATGGCAGAATCTAAAATGGCAGCCGTATTAATAGGGCTGTGACATCACAGGGCTGTCTGGCTGCTGATTGGCTGCATGCAGGCATGTCAAGCTGGGTGATCCCGCTTTCCCAGAGTTCCTTGACCCATGTCCTCAGTCCTCACACATGTAGCCGCCATTTTAGGAAAATTGCGATTCGTTACCACGAAATGCGAGGAAATTCTCATTCATTGCAAATCAAATTTTTCCTGACATTCTAATTGAATTCCACTTTGTCAGCTTCGATTCGCTCATCTCTAATTACAACCAAACAAATGTTATCACCACGTGAATCTGTTTCCTGCAGTACTGAGCAAATATATAATGCACTGAGTTCGAGCAGCTCTGGTTTCTACAGATTACAGAATTATCTATCACATTTGTATGTGACATACAGTAAGGGTTTGTCCAATGTGCCCAATTTAAGAAACAGCTGCAGCAAAAAATAAAGAAAGATTAAACCTATGTTTCAAACAAAATTTTGCTATGGTTTTTCTGTGAACATCCCAGTAGTGGTGAATGAAGGGGAAGCAAGAACAGGGACACCAACCTCTGAACTAAATCATTTGTTCAGAGTGGTTAATTTTTCTGCCACCCATAGAAGTGAAGGGAAATGCTAGTCTTCAGTACCAAGTTTCTTATAAGGAGAAGTATGGTACATTAACCCTCTCAATACTGCTTATTGCAAAAGCAAGGATGACTGACATGGATTATAAAATGTAGAATACTATTATGATACTATGGTTTCATTTAGCAGTTTGGGAAGTCTAGCCAATCTGATAAGAGTCACTTCATTCATCTGTATGTACTTGTAAATATTTCTTAGAACTGCAGTGCGGTTTTGGAATGCATTGGAATGCATTGTAAAGGATTAGACCCCCAAAAGTTCAAGTCCCAAAGTGGGACAATAAATAAAGTGAAAGAAAAGGTTGAAAAAATAAAGTTTTCCCGCCCAAAAAATTAAAGTTTCAAGTAAAAATAAACAAAAACTTTATTTTCCTCAAATAAAGTTTAAATAAGGGAAAAAAATAGGGGGTGGGGGAGTATACATATTAGGTATCGCAGCGCTCGTATCGACCGGCTCTATAAATATATGACATGACCTAACCCATCAGATGAACACCGTAAAAAAATAAAAAATAAAAACTGTGCTAAAGAAAAAAAAAATTGTCACCTTACATCACAAAAAGTACAACAGCAAGCGATCAAAAAGGCGTTTGCCCACCAAAATAGTGCCAATCTAACCGTCACCTCATCCTGGAAAAAATTAGCCCCCTACATGAGACAATCGGACCAAAAATAAAAAAAAATATGGCTCAGAATATGCAGACACTTAGGCTAGGTCTACACAACGACGCAAATAGGGTGCAACATTTGTCGCGCAACATTTTGTTGCACTAATGTCACGCGACAATTTTTATAATGGCAGTCTATGGTGTCGCACTGCAACATGCGACATGCTGCGACTGCGACGCGACAGTCTCAGAAAAATCAATCTGCGACACCATAGACTGCCATTATAAAAATTGTCGCGCGACAATAGTGCAACAAAATGTCGCGTGACAAATGTCGTCGTGTAGACCTAGCCTAAAACATCATTTTTTTGGGTTTCAAAAATGATATTATTGTCTAAAACTTACATAAATAAAATAAAGTAAACATATTAGGTATCGCCGCATCCGTATCGACCGGCTCTATAAAAATATCACATGACCTAAAAATAAAAACTGTGCTAAATAAACCATTTTTTGTCACCTTACATCACAAAAAGGGTAATAGCAAGCGATCAAAAAGCCATATGCACCCCAAAATAGTGCCAATCAAACCGTCATCTCATTCCGCAAAAAATTAGACCCTACCTAAGAAAATCGCCCAAAAACAAAAAAACTATGGCTCTCAGACTATGGAGACACTAAAACATGATTTTGTTTTTGTTTCAAAAATTTTATTATTGTGTAAAACTTATATAAATAAATAAAAAGTATACATAAAAAATATCATGTGACCTAACCCCCCAGATGAACACCGTAAATAATAAAAACTGTGCTAAATAAACAATTTTTTGTCACCTTACATCACAAAAAGTGTAATAGCAAGCGATGAAAAAGTCACACGCACCCCAAAATAGTGCCAATATAACCATCATCTCATCCCGCAAAAATCATATCCTACCCAAGGTAATCGCCCAAAAACTGAAAAAATTATGGCTCTTAGACTATGGAAACACTAAAACATGATTTTTTTTTATTCAAAAATGAAATCATTGTGTAAAACTTACATAAATAAAAAAAGTATACATATTAGGTATCGCCGCATCCGTGACAACCTGGTCTATAAAAATACCACATAATCTAACCTGTCAGATGAATGTTGTAAATAACAAAAAATAAAAACGGTACCAAAACAGCTATTTCTTGTTATCTTGCCTCACAAAAAGTGTAATATAGAGCAACCAAAAATCATTGTACCCTAAACTAGTACCAAAAAAACTTCCACCTATCCCGTAGTTTCTAAAATGGGGTCACTTTTTTGGGGTTTCTACTCTAGGGGTGCATCAGGGGGGCTTCAAATGGGACATAGTGTCAAAAAAACAGTCCAGCAAAATCTGCCTTCCAAAAACCGTATGGCATTCCTTACCTTCTGTGCCCTGCCGTGTGCCCATACAGCAGTTTACGACCACATGTGGGGAGTTTCTGTAAACTACAGAATCAGGGCCATAAATAATGAGTTTTGTTTGGCTGGTAACCCTTGGTTTGTAACTGGTAAAAATAATAAAATGGAAAATCTGCCAAAAAAGTGAAATTTTGAAATTGTATCTCTATTTTCCATTAATTCTTGTAGAACACCTAAAGGGTTAACGACGTTTGTAAAATCAGTTTTAAAATACCTTGAGGGGTTTAGTTTCTTAGATGGGGTCACTTTTATGGAGTTTCTACTCTAGGGGTGCATCAGGGGGGCTTCAAATGGGACATGGTGTCCAAAAAAACTGTCTAGCAAAATCTGCCTTCCAAAAACAGTATGGCATTCCTTTCCTTCTGCGCCCTGCCGTGTGCCCGTACAGTAGTTTACAAACACATATGGGGTGTTTCTGTAAACTACAGAATCAGGGCCATAAATATTGACTTTTGTTTGGCTGTTAACCCTTGCTTTGTAACTGAAAAAAAATATTAAATTGGAAAATCTGCCAAAAAAGTTAAATTTTGAAATTGTATCTCAATTTTCCATTAATTCTTGTGGAACATCTAAAGGGTTAACAATGTTTGTAAAATCAGTTTTTAATACCTTGAAGGGTGTAGTTTCTATAATGGGGTCATTTTGGGGTGGTTTCTATTATATAAGCCTCACAAAGTGACTTCAGACCTGAACTGGTCCCTAAAAATTGGGTTTTTGAAAATGTCTGAAAAATCCAAACTTCTAAGCCTTGCAACATCCCCAAAATATAAAATATAATTCCCAAAATGATGCACACATGAAGTAGACATATGGGGAATGTAAAGTAATAACTATGTTTGGAGGTATTACTATGTATTATAGAAGTAGAGAAATTGATACTTGGAAATTAGCAATTTTTTTCAATTTTTGGGTAAAAATCTCAGAACGGCCTGGATAAGTCAAAGCGTTTTAAAGTCATCACCACTTAAAGTGACACTGGTCAGTGTCTTCTTTCAAAAATGGGGTCACTTTTTGGGTATTTATACTGCCCTGGCATTTTAGGGGCCCTAAAGCGTGAGAAGTAGTTTGGAATCCAAATGCGTAAAAAATGCGCTGTGAAATCCTAAAGGTACTCATTGGAATTTGGGCCCCTTTGTGCAACTAGGCTGCAAAAAAGTGTCACACATGTGGTATCGCCGTACTCAGGAGAAGTAGGGCAATGTGTTTTGGGGTGTATTTTTACATATACCCATGCTGGGTGAGAGAAATATCTCTGTAAAATGACAACTTTGTATAAAAAAATTGGAAAAGTTGTCATTTACAGAGATATTTATCTCACCCAGCATGGGTATATGTAAAAATACACCCCAAAACACATTGCCCTACTTCTTCTGAGTACGACTATACCACATGTGTGACACTTTTTTGCAGCCTAGGTGCGCAAAGGGGCACAAATTTCAATGAGTATTTTTAGGATTTCACAGGGCATTTTTACGCATTTGGATTCCAAACTACTAATCACGCTTTAGGGCCCCTAAAATGCCAGGGCAGTATAAATACCCCACATGTGACCCCAAGGTATTCCGTGAGGGGTATGGTGAGTTCATGTAAAATTGAATTTTTTGTCACAAGTTAGTGGAATATGAGACTCTGTAAGGAAAAAAATAAATTAAAAATAATTTTCGGCTAACTTGTGACAAAAAATAAAAACTTCCATGAACTCACTATGCCCATTAGCGAATACCTTAGGGTGTCTACTTTCCGAAATGGGGTCATTTGTGGGGTGTTTCTACTGTCTGGGCATGGTAGAACCTCAGGAAACATTTTAGAACGACAGGAAACAGGTGCTCAGAAAGTCAAAGTGCGTAAATAAAAAAATTTTTGCACCATAGTTGCTAAATGCTATAACTTTTACCCAAACCAATAAATATACACTTATTGCATTTTTTTTTATCAAAGACATGTAGAACAATACATTTTGAGAAAAATTTATATAGAAATGTAGTTTTATTTGAAAAAATTTACAACAGAAAGTGAAAATGTCAATTTCGATTAATATAAAAAAAAAGTTAAAATGTCAGCAGCAATGAAATACCACCAAATGAAAGCTCTATTAGTGAGAAGAAAAGGAGGTAAAATTAATTTGAGTGGTAAGTTGTATGACCGAGCAATAAACCGTGAAAGTAGTGTAGTGCAGAATTGTAAATAGTGGTCTGGTCATTAAGGGGGTTTAAGCTAGGGGAGCTGAGGTAGTTAAATATGGGGTAAGTCAGTCTAATAGTAACTGATTCTGGAATATCATGTTATTAGTAACTACATATATAAAAATTGAAATTAGGGTCTAAATGTGACAGTTATCCTTTAATCTTTTCCCATAAAACTAAATATTAATCAGCTTCTCCTGCTCTATAACATGCTGCCTGCAGACTGCACTGCATTTCATGGTGTTAGGTCCCCAGGGGGGGCCCTGGAAAAAAATCTAAAAGTGGCCCTGTTTTGTAATTGGGTCCAAATTGATGGCATATTATACCACCCTAACAGTGCCAAATACCACAGACCATCATAAAATACTAACATAGAACTCATAAGACATTTTCACAGAATTACTATGGAGAATAATCAGCAAAACAACCTGGATGCAGTAGCCCCCCCCCCCCCGTCGGTGCCTCAAAAACCCGCCAAACAGATGAAATACATGTCTGTGCAATATGCAGTGAGGTGATTCACAAGTAGAAAGTATCAAGTAAATATCCGCTACAAGTGACTGTGATGTTCAACTCACTGCACAGCCCAGTGGATGGATGTATGATGATCCGGATCGTATTGCTTTGGCTGAGTCTAGAGTACGTCTGTTATGCCAGGGTAAACAATCCGCAGAGATATACTGCTCAGAATTTCGGAGATGGGCAGCTGATACTGGTTGGAATGATGCTGCACTCCGAAGTCAATTTTGCCATGGTCTTTCAGAGGGATTGAAAGATGCATTTGCCTTTCATGAGAGGCCTACTTCCTTGGACTCTGCTATGTCTCGGGCCGTTCGTATTGACAGGCGTCTTAGAGAGAGAGGAGAGATCACTCCTTCCTGTCATACTCAATCCCAGGACAGTGCAGCAGTATCTTTCTGTGTGCAGGGGTCTCGGTCGCTATCAACCCCTTCTGAGCAGGAGCCCATGCAGCTGGGGTTGATTGCCTCTGACAATAGAAGATTCAGCCCGCATAGGAAGGTTTGTTTTTGTTGTGGAGGTATAAATCATTTGGCAAATGTTTGTCCCTCTAGGAGATTCAGGCAGTTTTTTGGGAGTAATAAAGAAACAAAAAGGAAAAAATCCTTTAAAAATTTTCCATCTGTTACCATTGGCAGGGTTGAGGCGGAAATTGAAGGTTTTCCGTTTGCTTGTAGTTCCCGTTTTGTCCTGCCTGCCACTTTGGCGCTAGAGCGCAAGAACATTTTTTGTGAGATTTTTGTAGATAGTGGAGCAGCTGTCAATCTCATTGATAATCAATTTGCGATAACTCATGGTTTCCAGGTATGCACTTTGGGAAAGGATATTCCTGGTTTTGCTATTGATTCCACTCCACTTTCTCAGAAATCATTAAAGGGCATAGTTCACAATATCTGTTTAATTGTGAGTGATGCTCATGTTGAGGATGTGTCATGTTTCGTCCTTAGCGGATTGCCTACTCCTCTAGTGTTGGGGCTACCCTGGCTCACTAAACATAACCCCACCATTGATTGGCAAGCGAGGCAAATAAATGGTTGGAGTGACTTTTGCAGAGAGAATTGCCTCACGACATCTGTTTCTGAGGTTTCTACTAAGACTGTACCACCTTTTCTCTCTGCATTTTCGGATGTCTTCTCTGAGAGTGGAGTTCAGGATTTGCCCCCGCACAGGGAGTACAATTGCCCTATTAATCTCATCCCAGGCGCCAAGCTGCCTAAATCTCGTTTATACAATCTCTCCCAACCTGAAAGGGTCGCTATGCGTGCTTATATCTCTGAGAGTCTGAGAAAAGGACACATACGACCCTCGAAGTCACCTGTTGCCGCTGTTTTTTTTCTTTGTTAAGAAAAAAGATGGTTCTTTAAGACCTTGTCTGGATTTCAGGGAGCTGAACAGTATCACAATTCGTGACCCTTATCTGCTTCCTCTGATCCCGGACCTGTTTAACCAGATTGTTGGGGCTAAAGTTTTTTCCAAATTAGATCTAAGAGGGGCATACAACCTGGGGGCCATTTTGAGAATTTGGTTATGCCTTTTGGTTTGATGAATGCTCCAGCCATTTTTCAGCATTTTGTGAAAAGCATTTTTTATCATTTAATGGGGAAATTTGTATTAGTGTATTTGGATGACATTTAGATTTTTTTCCCCTGATTTCAAAACTCATAAGGAACTCTTACGTCAGGTCTTGCTCATCCTGCGGGAGAATAAATTATACGCAAAACTAGAAAAATGTGTGTTTGCGGTTCCAGAAATTCAATTTCTGGGGTTTCTTCTCTCCAGTTCTGGTTTTCGCATGGACCCCGAGAAGGTCCGTGCTGTGCTTGAGTGGGAGCTTCCTGAGAATCAGAAGGCGCTGATGCGTTTTTGGGGCTTTGCCAATTATTACAGGAAGTTTATTTTGAATTATTCCTCTGTTGTTAAACCACTCACTGATATGACTAGAAAGGGGGTAGATTTTTCTTCCTGGTCGGTAGAGGCGCGTAAGGCCTTTTCTAATATCAATGAGAGTTTTGCTTCCGCTCCCATCTTGGTACAACCTGATATTTCTCTACCCTTAATAGTTAAGGTTGATGCTTCTCTCCTCTCCTGCCAAATGGCGACCGTGTGCCTTTTTCTCGAAGAAACTCTCCTCCGCAGAGAGAAATTACGATGTGGGAGATAGTGAGTTGTTGGCCATCAAGTTGGCTTTTGAGGAAATGCGCCATTGGTTAGAGGGAGCCAGACACCCTATTACCGTGTTTACTGACCATAAATTCTAGCCTACTTGGAGTCAGCCAAGCGTCTGAACCCGAGACAGGCCAGATGGTCTTTGCTCTTTTCAAGGTTTAATTTTGTTGTCACGTTCCGCCCTGGGGTTAAGAATGTGAAGGCAGATGCCCTGTCACGTTGTTTTCCGGGAGGTGGGAATTTTGAAGACCCGGGTCCCATTTTGGCTGAAGGTGTGGTGGTCTCTGCTCTTTATCCTGAATTGGAGGTAGAGGTGCAGGTAGCCCAGTCAGAGGCTCCTGATCATTGTCCTCCTGGGAGGTTGTTTGTGCCTCTCGCTTTAAGACACAAAATTTTTAAGGAACACCACAATACGGTCCTTGCTGGTCCTTCCAAGAGCCACAGTGGATCTCATCGCTCAGAGATTCTGGTGGCCTGCGCTTCGTAAGTCGGTTGAGGGTTTTGTGGCAGCCTGCGAGACCTGCGCTCGTGCCAAAGTCCCTCATTCACGGCCATCAGGTCCAGTGGCGTAACTACCGGGGAAGCAGCTGCTTCGGGGCCCGGCGCCCCAGCAGCGTGTGTGACAGTTTATTTTCAAGTTAGTTAAATATCGTGTTCAGGGCCCCTTCACAGCAGCCGCTAGTGTGATCTAATTTTACTGTCTGCTAAAGTCTCCTGGTCTGGGATTTGAACCCACAACCTCCAATCTATCAGTGAATCAGTGGCAAAGCATTTACCCTCACAGCCATAAAGGCTGCATTACAACTGACTGCACATCTGTATATGACAGCTGTCCCTGCACACTCAGCTCTGCTATATCTCTATATATGACAGCTGCCCCAGCAAACCCAGCTCTACTACATCTATACACATGACAGCTGCCAAAACACAGCCAGCTCTGCTACATCTATACACATGACAGCTGCCCCCAACACACCAGGCACTGCTATATCTCTATATGACAGCTGTCCCAGCACACTCAGCTCTGCTATATCTCTATATATGACAGCTGCCCCAGCAAACCCAGCTCTACTACATCTATACACATGACAGCTGCCGAAACACAGCCAGCTCTGCTACATCTATACACATGACAGCTGCCCCCAACACACCAGCACTGCTATATATCTATATGACAGCTGTCCCAGCACACTCAGCTCTGCTATATCTCTATGTATGACAGCTGCCCCAGCAAACCCAGCTCTACTACATCTATACACATGACAGATGCCTAAACACACCCAGCTCTGCTACATCTATACACATGACAGCTGCACCAGCACACTCAGCTCTGCTATATCTCTATATATGACAGCTGCCCCAGCAAACCCAGCTCTACTACATCTATACATGACAGATGCCCAAACACACCCAGCTCTACTACATCTATACACATGACAGCTGCCAAAACACAGCCAGCTCTGCTACATCTATACACATGACAGCTGCCCCAACACACCAGCACTGCTATATATCTATATGACAGCTGTCCCAGCACGCTCAGCTCTGCTATATCTCTATATATGACAGTTGCCCCAGCAAACCCAGCTCTACTACATCTATACACATGACAGATGCCTAAACACACCCAGCTCTGCTACATCTATACACATGACAGCTATCATATATAGAGATATAGCACTGCTGAGTGTGCTGGAACAGCTGTCATATAGAGATATATCTGAGATACTGCTATATCTGTATATGACAGCTGTCTCAGCACATTCAGCTCTGCTACATCTCTATATATGAGCAGCTGCCATGTGTATAGATGTACACTTAGCCAGCTATAACAGTAGAAGTCTCATATTTTTTTAGTCAGCATCAAGGCAGCTCCTATGGTCTAGTGGTTAGCTGCTCTGCCTCTGAAGCAGAAGGTTGTGGGTTCGAATCCCAGCAGACTCTTTTCTGAAATACAAGCACTGAGTCCATATAAGGACATACAGGGCGGGACACAGGAAGAGGCTGCATCGCATCGCTGACATGGAGGTAAGTAGAAGTGTTTATTATTATTTTTTTAATACCCGACTGTTACTGCCATGGGGGAGCGGAAGGCACCTGATACTGGCACATGGGGGGGAGTGGGGTTGGCACCTGATACTGGCATGGGGGGGGAGAGAGGCACCTGATACTGGCATGGGGGGGAGGGAGAGAGGCACTTGATACTGGCACTTTTTTTGTGGTGGTGGGGGGGGGAAGATGGCACTATGATACTGGGACATAGGGGGGGGGGGCACCTGATACTGGCACCTGGAGGGGAGAGGGGGGGTTGGCACTTGATACTGGCACATGGGGGGGAGGCACCTGATACTGGCACATGGGGAGGGGGGAGGGAGAGAGGCACTTGATATTGGCACTTTTTAGTGGGGGGGGGGAGATGGCACTATGATACTGGGACATGGGAGGGAGGAGAGAGGCACTTGATACTGGCATGTGGGGGGGGGGTTGGCACTATGATACTGGCACATGGGGGGAGAGGCACTTAATACTGGCACTTTTTTGCGGGGGAGATGGCACTATGGATACTGGCACATGGGGGGAAGAGAGAGGCACTTGATACTGGCACATGGGGGGTGGGAAGGAGAGAGGCACTTGATACTGGCACATGGGGGGAGATGGCACTATGATACTGGGACATGTGGGGGGGGAGGCACTTGATACTGGCACATGATGGGGGGCACTTACTGGCACATTATTGGGGGGCATTATGGGGGACACTAGGCCGGCAGCCTATCAGAGGCCGGACACTGAGGGGCATCTACTGGGGCACTATATATGGGGCATTTTATACTGGTACATTTTGGGGGGCACTAGCAGGAAGGGGGGAGAGGAGCACTATGGGGGAATTTACTGGGGGCACTATATAGGGGTATTTTATACTGGCACATTATGGGGCACTATGGGGACATTAGCTCAACTGGGGGCATTACAAGGGGGTATTTTTTGCACTGTCACATTATAAGGAGAATTATTACTACTGGGGGGGGGGCATTATGGTGGGTTTTATTACTGCCCCATGGTATGACCCCCTAGTAGCAGCACCGGCCTCTCCCTGCTCTGCTATCCCTCTGCCCCTTCTCCAAATCCTTATTATAAAATCTTTCTCATTAGGATAAAACACAACATCAGCTCCGCCGATCCCCCGCCCAAGTGTGGAAGTGGCGTCCGAGATCCCCAAGGGCCAAGCCAAGTAACTGTAAGTGTTCATGTGGAGTATGTTTATGTTATGCACATATAGCCTACACTGTGCCCCACAATATACAGTATACCGCTACACTGTGCCCCACAATGTACAGTATACCTCTATACTGTGCCCCACAATGTACAGTATACCTCTATACTGTTCCCCACAATGTACAGTATACTGCTACACTGTGCCCCACAATATACAGTATACCTCTACACTGTGCCTCACAATATACAGTATACTGCTACTGTGCCACACAATATACAGTATACCTCTACACTGTGCCCCACAATATACAGTATACCGCTACACTGTGCCACACAATATACAGTATACCTCTACACTGTGCCTCACAATATACCGCTACACTGTGCCACACAATATACAGTATACCGCTACACTGTGCCTCACAATATACCTCAACACTGTGCCACACAATATACAGTATACCGCTACACTGTGCCTCACAATATACCTCTACACTGTGCCACACAATATACAGTATACCGCTACACTGTGCCACACAATATACAGTATACCTCTATACTGTGCCACACAATATACAGTATACCGCTACACTGTGCCAAAGGAGTGGGGTTTACACAGGAGGAGGGAGGTGCGAAGCGCGCTGAGGGGGGCCCTTACAAATATTTGCTGTGGGGCCCAGTCACTTCTAGTTACGCCCCTGATCAGGTCCTCTCCTTCCCTTACCCATTCCTTCCCGTCCTTGGACACATCTGTCCATGGACTTCATAACGGACCTGCCTTGATTGTGATTCTGGTGGTGGTGGACCGTTTTAGCAAAATGGTGCATTTCATCCCTTTTCCTGGCTTGCCCAATGTTAAGACGCTGGCGCAGGCATTTATTGATCACATTGTCAAATTGCCTGGTATTCCTTCTGTGGCGAAACCAACCTCGCCACTGGGTTTTGGAGGGGGCTGTTTAAAAGCCTCTTGCCTCAGGATTATGGCCCATAGTAACTTTTAAACCCCTGAACCTATTCCAGGGAATTTTGGATAGATTTGTCCCCCAAGTTATACTGTTTAAATTGATGTAAGTTATATGTATGGACAATGTAACCTCACAAAGTTGTAACAACTTATAATAAGTGTAACTTGTCAGCTTGGGAGGAATATGCTGGGTGTGGTTCTATTGTCCCATTGTCCCATTGTGTGTTTAAATGGTGATGTCTGTCCTGTCGTCTCCACATGTGTATTGGTGATCTCCCCTTTGTCCTGAGAGATAATTGGATTGTCTTCGGTCGTCTCCCAGGCAGAGAGGAGGAACCCATGATGCATTGTGGGGATATGTTGTATCTGTTCTGTGTCGCAGTCTCCCTTATGGTCCTCTAGGGGGCGGGAACGATTGGTTGCTGTATTTACATTGTGTGCTGTGAATAACTGATTGGTTGGATTTCAAAACCCTGTGGGCAGTACTATGTTTGGTTTTTATCAATAAAAAAGGCTGTACTTGAAGTACAGTCAGAGCACTGCTTGACCCTCAACACGGAGCCTTGTCTCGTTATTGGGGGGATTCCGTGTATGCTGTTGGAGACTGATTGCCAGGAGTGTAAGCTGACTGATACGCTTTCCCTGTTCGTCTGCTGGCAGCTATCCGCGAGGTTCCAGTTTGGAGTGCTATTTTGTATCCAGTTCGGGAGGTTGGTGTTCTGCAGTAGCTGTGCCTGTCTCTCGGAAAGGGGCATATCGCCTAAACGGATTTTAACCCCTTGTCTGCTGAAACGGTCCGTTACATTGGTGGCAAGCAGCGGGATCGTTCCTACAGCCAGAAGGACAGCTACAGGAGACACCATTTCTGTGGATTCTACAATTTAAGGGCAACACATGTCTCAGTACAGTGACCCTAAAAGCACCAGGATGGAACCAGCAGTGGAGTACAGATACTCTGTGGAGGAATTTGACCGTATGATGTGATTGCGGCTGAACTTCTTCAGACCCAATCCAGCTGAGAAATACGTGAAGTTTGTGAGGAGTCTAGTGTCTAAGACCCTACTATACCGGGCAGAAGGTGACGGTCAGCTGCCACGTTGGGTGGACCTCCATCGGAAGTTACGGTTGCAGGACAGTGGGAGCCTAGTCTCCATTCCCCAGCGGCAGTGTGAAGTGCACGGAGGGGAGAGCAGCGGCCTCCCTCCCCAGCGGCAGGCTGAGTTACAGGGGGCAGAGGTAGTTGTTCCTGCCCCCCAGCAGCAGCATGATTTTTTGGGAATTGGGAGCCTAGTCTCCATTCCCCAGCGGCAGTGTGAAGTGCAGGGAGGGGAGAGCAGCGGCCTCCCTCCCCAGCGGCAGGCTGAGTTACAGGGGGCAGAGGTAGTTGCTCCTGCCCCCCAGCAGCAGCATGATTTTTTGGGAATTGGGAGCCAAGTCTCCATTCCCCAGCGGCAGACGGAGTTACAGGGGGCAGAGACAGTGGGTCCTGTCCCCCAGCGGCAGAGTGTCCTACAGGGAATAGAGAGCCCAGTCTCCTTTCCACAGCAGCAGGACACTGTATTGGGGGCTGAGGCGGTCGGTCGCCCTCCCCAGCGGCTGGAAGTATGTATGGGAGAGGAGCTCGTTACCCCCTCTCCCCAGCGGCAGCTTAACGCACCAGGGGGAGACAGTAAGCCCCACAACTGTGCAGATGGGACCGTGGTCTCTGCACTTACAGCACAGGGGGTAGGGACAGTTGTTCCTGTCCCCCAGCAAAAGGGTAGTTTAGCCAAAGGGGAGACAGTCGGTTTCCCCCTCCAACAACCAGACTCCAACCAGGCTTCTTCCATGGTAGCGCTGGTACCAGGGCAGAGTCCCGCTGATCCCTGCCCACAAAGCAACCTCCACTCCAAGCCAGGGAGCAACTCAGAGACCGGGAGTACAAGCTACAAATATAATCTTGGTGGATTCACTGGACAGAGACAGGCTACGAAATTCAGCAGGTCCAGTATTTTGTTGTGGGTGGCCTGCCAGACTAACTCAGGTACCGACCGGCGTGAGGTCAGGTATCTGGTTAGTCTTCCCTGGGGGGGGGGGAGATGTGTGGCGAAACCAACCTCGCCACTGGGTTTTGGAGGGGGCTGTTTAAAAGCCTCTTGCCTCAGGATTATGGCCCATAGTAACTTTTAAACCCCTGAACCTATTCCAGGGAATTTTGGATAGGTTTGTCCCCCAAGTTATACTGTTTAAATTGATGTAAGTTATATGTATGGACAATGTAACCTCACAAAGTTGTAACAACTTATAATAAGTGTAACTTGTCAGCTTGGGAGGAATATGCTGGGTGTGGTTCTATTGTCCCATTGTCCCATTGTGTGTTTATATGGTGATGTCTGTCCTGTCGTCTCCACATGTGTATTGGTGATCTCCCCTTTGTCCTGAGAGATAATTGGATTGTCTTCGGTCGTCTCCCAGGCAGAGAGGAGGAAACCATGATGCATTGTGGGGATATGTTGTATCTGTTCTGTGTCGCAGTCTCCCTTCTGGTCCTCTAGGGGGCGGGAACGATTGGTTGCTGTATTTACATTGTGTGTGTTGTGAATTACTGATTGGTTGGATTTCAAAACCCTGTGGGCAGTACTATGTTTGGTTTTTATCAATAAAAGAGGCTGTACTTGAAGTACAGTCAGAGCACTGCTTGACCCTCAGCACGGAGCCTTGTCTCGTTATTGGGGGGATTCCCTGTATGCTGTTGGAGACTGATTGCCAGGAGTGTAAGCTGACTGATACGCTTTCCCTGTTCGTCTGCTGGCAGCTATCCGCGAGGTTCCAGTTTGGAGTGCTATTTTGTATCCAGTTCGGGAGGTTGGTGTTCTGCAGTAGCTGTGCCTGTCTCTCGGAAAGGGGCATATCGCCTAAACGGATTTTAACCCCTTGTCTGCTGAAACGGTCCGTTACACCTTCAGACATAGTATCTGATAGGGGCACGCAGTTTGTTTCCAGATTCTGGAAGGCTTTCTGTTCTCGCTTGGGGGTTCGGTTGTCATTCTCTTCTGCTTTCCACCCACAGTCGAATGGCCAGACAGAGCGCGTCAATCAGAATCTGGAGACATATCTGCGCTGTTTTGTGGCGGAGAATCAGGAGGATTGGTGTTCTTTTTTGTCCCTTGCTGAGTTTGCTTTAAATAACCGTCGACAGGAGTCCTCTGATAAGTCACCATTTTTTGGTGCATATGGGTTTCATCCGCAGTTTGGGACTTTCTCGGGAGAGGGGTCTTCTGGTTTACCTGATGAGGACAGATTCTCCTCGTCTTTGTCATCTATTTGGCAAAAGATTCAGGATAATCTAAAGAGCATGAGTGAGAGATATAAGCGTGTGGCGGATAAGAGACGTGTGCCTGGTCCGGACCTGAATGTTGGTGATCTGGTGTGGTTGTCTACTAAGAATATCAAATTGAAGGTTCCCTCCTGGAAGTTGGGTCCTAAGTTTATTGGGCCTTACAAAATCTTGTCTGTCATCAATCCTGTTGCCTACCGTCTTGATCTTCCTCAGACTTGGAAGATCCATAATGTTTTTCATAAGTCCTTATTAAAACCTTATGTCCAACCCATTGTACCCTCGTCTTTGCCTCCTCCTCCGATTATGGTTGATGGTAATCTTGAATTTCAGGTCTCTAGGATTGTGGATTCTCGTGTTGTCCGCGGTTCTCTCCAGTACCTCGTTCATTGGGGGGGTTATGGTCCTGAGGAGAGGATGTGGGTCCCAGTGACGGACATTAAGGCCACTCGTCTCATCAGGGCTTTCCATAGGTCTCATCCTGAGAAGGTGGGCTCTAAGTGTATGGAGTCCACTCGTAGAAGGAGGGGTACTGTCACCACCAGACATCTGAGAAGCTCTGACAGATGCCTTTCAGAACCGCCTCCTTGAGCTTCCTTTGTTTTGCTTTCAGTTCCTCATCTCGTTAGCCTCTCTCAGCTGTCATGTAGTTGTACTAATTGCATCCCTTTAAATTCCTCCCCATAGTGCATCAGTGTGCGGTTTATAGTTCTTCCTGGAGTGTGTGTGCATGCTGATCCTACTTCCCAGTCTTCTACAAGATAAGTGTTGTGCATTCATTTGTGATTTTCTGTTTGCTGGATCCCAAGTGACCCTGACTCCCTCCGTATCTAGTGTAGGGAGCCGGTGGTCGTGTCCCCTCACTATTATAGGGTGTTCAGGTGTTATACAGTCGAGGTACGAGGATATGGGATCATCTACCATTGGGATTTTTGCATAGGCTGAGCAGTCAGGGAGAGTGCCAGGTCTGATGCAGGGGTCTCCCTTTTTGTTCCTTAGTTTTGGATCCAGTGAGTCGTATATTCATTTTGTGTTGTCTTGTTTCCTGTACACCTTCCGTGACATCTGGTCCCTATTGCTTGGGTGTCCTGTTTTCATGTCAGTCTTTCACCTCTTATCTGGCATCAGATCGTCAGTGTTTCAGAACATTTCAATTGATGGCACCATCACCTGCTGGTGATATGTAGGTCTACAGAGAGCATAAAGCCTGAACATGTATAGGCTGCTGTATATCAAACCACAGGGCTCCTTAAGTTTTTAATTAACTTAGGAACTCTGTTTTTTTCTGGAGCTTCCCTTTAAACAAGTAAGCCTATTCAATGAAGTGGTAACTGCCGTAATATCTATATCGATAAACTTTATTCCAAGAGCCTTTAAAATCCAATTAGGATTATACTAACGCTTTTCCTGAGAATGAGCGTTTGTAAATCACAAATATGGTTTCCCTCTGAAGCAGCAGCCAAGTAACAATCACTAATCCAGATCGGGACAAGTGACAGGGATTTATTCTTCAACTCTACATTCTCAAAAAAAAAAAGGTTTTCAAATTGTTTTCAGCTAAGCTTTTCCTATCACAAAGCCTTTAAATAATGATGGGATTAGTAATATGGAATGCAGTTCAGATAATTAGGTCAGTCCCTCCAGCATCGCAAGTGCCGAAAATACTGACTGGTTTTATCTATTTTTATTACAGTGGAAAGAGTCCTGAATTTTAACTTTTTCCTTAAATGCCAGCATTTCCAGATGAATATGAATAGATACCCAGTCCATAACTAATTAACCTCCAGTGACTTTATTTCTTTATAAACTTAAAATATACCATATTCCTTAAAACAAGTAAACTTTTGCATTCAAATCTAGTGTCAGCATTTGCAGGTTAATTACTACAAATTATGTTCTTACACTATTAACATACTGTACATTCATAGGCCTACAATACTCATGTTAGATGCAGTCGACACAGTATTAAAATACAGTTAAATATGCACTAATTACCTTGAAATTGTAGGCAAACAGCTAAATCCAGGGTTCATTTGTCTGGCAACTACCCAGACATTGCTTATGTATAATAAAAGTGTAAAAACAGAATAGTAAAACAGTACATGCAAATACCATATAAATGTCTAAGCATATTTTCAAAATAGACATGAGCACTAGTGTTGATCACGAATATTCGAATTGCAAATTTTTATCGCGAATATAGGTAATTAGAAAATTCGCTAATATTTAGAATATAGTGATATATATTTGTAATTTCGAATATTCAAGATTTTCGTAATGCAAATTTTTATTGCTAATTTTTCAATTGCCTAGTAAAAACATGATTCCTCCCTGCTTCTTGCTTGTGGGCCAATGACTAAAATAAATAGTGTACCTCATTCTCATAAATCTTATTTTTTCAAATACATTAAGCATAGGCCTACTATTACCACAGCAGAGCTGCACTGTGGGTAGTGAGAGGCCTGTTTTCGTGGTGTTGGGTGAAATAGTCTGTGATGACGTGTGCTTCATTAATCATTAATGAGAATGATCTCAACATGTTTTTCTCCTGTACAGAAAAAGTTACATTAGAATGAAGCTCACCATTGTTTTCCAGTTAAATTCCCTACCAGTTTGGTGTGTCACACACCTATAATATCGTCCCAAAAATGTAAGTTGAATCCAAGATGGCAACATTCCAGATGGCTGCCCTGTTGGTGACATGGCCTAACAGATCCCCCCCTTTCCCCACAGACTATTGATCATCATCTGCTTAACCATTTCCATTGTATATGGGGTTTTCCTTAGTACACCATGTGTATATATACAGTACAGACCAAAAGTTTGGACACACCTTCTCATTCAAAGAGTTTTCTTTATTTTCATGACTATGAAAATTGTAGATTCACACTGAAGGCATCAAAACTATGAATTAACACATGTGGAATTATATACATAACAAAAAAGTGTGAAACAACTGAAAATAGGTCATATTCTAGGTTCTTCAAAGTAGCCACCTTTTGCTTTGATTACTGCTTTGCACACTCTTGGCATTCTCTTGATGAGCTTCAAGAGGTAGTCACCTGAAATGGTTTTCACTTCACAGGTGTGCCCTGTCAGGTTTAATAAGTGGGCTTTCTTGCCTTATAAATGGGGTTGGGACCATCAGTTGCGTTGTGGAGAAGTCAGGTGGATACACAGCTGATAGTCCCACTGAATAGACTGTTAGAATTTGTATTATGGCAAGAAAAAAGCAGCTAAGTAAAGAAAAACGAGTGGCCATCATTACTTTAAGAAATGAAGGCCAGTCAGTCCAAAAAATTGGGAAAACTTTAAAAGTGTCCACAAGTGCAGTCACAAAAACCATCAAGCGCTACAAAGAAACTGGCTCACATGCGGACCGCCCCAGGAAAGGAAGACCAAGAGTCACCTCTGCTGCGGAGGATAAGTTCATCCGAGTCACCAGCCTCAGAAATCGCAGGTTAACAGCAGCTCAGATTTGAGACCAGGTCAATGCCACACAGAGTTCTAGCAGCAGACACATCTCTAGAACAACTGTTAAGAGGAGACTGTGTGAATCAGGCCTTCATGGTAGAATATCTGCTAGGAAACCACTGCTAAGGACAGGCAACAAGCAGAAGAGACTTGTTTGGGCTAAAGAACACAAGGAATGGACATTAGACCAGTGGAAATCTGTGCTTTGGTCTGATGAGTCCAAATTTGAGATCTTTGGTTCCAACCACCGTGTCTTTGTGCGACGCAGAAAAGGTGAACAGATGGACTCTACATGCCTGGTTCCCACCGTGAAGCATGGAGGGGGAGGTGTGATGGTGTGGGGGTGCTTTGCTGGTGACACTGTTGGGGATTTATTCAAAATTGAAGGCATACTGAACCAGCATGGCTACCACAGCATCTTGCAGCGGCATGCTATTCCATCCAGTTTGCGTTTAGTTCGACCATCATTTATTTTTCAACAGGACAATGACCCCAAACACACCTCCAGGCTGTGTAAAGGCTATTTGACCATGAAGGAGAGTGATGGGGTGCTGCGCCAGATGACCTGGCCTCCACAGTCACCGGACCTGAACCCAATCGAGATGGTTTGGGGTGAGCTGGACCGCAGAGTGAAGACAAAAGGGTCAACAAGTGCTAAGCATCTCTGGGAACTCCTTCAAGACTGTTGGAAGACCATTTTGATTACTGCTTTGCCAAGAGTGTGCAAAGCAGTAATCAAAACAAAAGCTGGCTACTTTGAAGAACCTAGAATATGACATATTTTAAGTGGTTTCACAATTTTTGTTGTGTATATAATTCCACATGTGTTAATTCATAGTTTTGATGCCTTCAGTGTGAATCTACAATTTTCATAGTCATGAAAATGAAGAACACTCTTTGAATGAGAAGGTGTGTCCAAACTTTTGGTCTGTACTGTATATACACACACACACACACACACACACACACACATATATATACACACATATGCAATATAAACCATAGAATGTTGTATTTTACTCAGATGCAGAGAAGCATAAGCCGACCTACTTCCAATGTAAAATTACCCATAGCACAAAAGTGAACACTTCATTTTAGCCTCTCTTAAATTATTCCTTTTATTTATTGATTTGTACATCATACTTTCAGTGTAGTTTTACTCCCAGAAGCAATAATTACACTTACAAAGTATATGCCATGTAATTTGGTGTCAGTGACCCAAGGAGTCGTTTAGTTTACGCCTATTAAAACCTCCTTTCTTTACTTTGATCTATGTGTCTGAAGGAGATGGAGCATCCATCTGTCTTTCTATCATTTTAGGAAGTTTATGTGGGAAAAGAGACTTTATGCACCATTGATGGTCTTCACTTCAATAGCACATACAATGCAAGAGTCAAAGCATTCAATTCAACGGGCCTTGGACCTTACAGCAAAACTGTAGTGCTCCAGACATCGGATGGTGTGTACAGAATATAATTTTCAAATATGTATTTTATGCACCAATATCTACATTAGGTGGACGTATTATTCATATGCATAGCCAAGAATTTATATCTTAACAAAAAAACGTACTTCTGTATCCTTGTTTGAAATTGAACATCATTTTCTACACCATGTTTATTAGAATGTGTTGAAATGAATGTAATCAGAATTACCACCCTGTCATTTTCTGGTCCAACATTTCATGCTGGTTTATTTCTTAGGCTTATTTCACACATGCAGCAGAGCAATCCAGCAGGCTGTTCTGGCAGAGTTCTTCAGATCCGGCATAGCCTAATAGTAGAAAGTAAAGTTTGATCCAGAGTAAAAGCCAGCTATGATTAAGACCTAAACTGGTCGAAACACGTCAGAATTATTGAAGGAGGGCTATTGTATTTATTTAAATGATATGAAGAAATAAAGACATTGCTGATTTAACTCGCTGGATCAAACTTTCCTTTTTATGGTTTACCAAGGGTGTGAACACATTCCAATCCATGCTAAAGTTGGTCAACTGACCTTCCACCTGAGAGCTGGATGCTACAACCACAATAGCCAGATAATGCCACGTGACCGCCGGACCCCATTGACTATAATGGTGTTTGGGGAAAATCCAGCCAAACCAAGGCATTTATGCGTGTGGGTTTTTTTGTCCATCCAAATCCCGGAATAAATGCCGGGTAGCAGCTGGATCCCTGCCGGTTTCCATTACATGCAATGGGCTTTTGAGGTGAGCAGCATTATCCAGCTCTGCCAGAACAGCCTGCTGGGTTGCTCTGCCGCATGTGTGAAACTAGCCGTAATATATATTTATAATGGTAGGAGATCTGTTTTTCCAAAACTAGTAATTGCGCAGGGCACATCTTTAAGAATGTATATTTGTAATATGCCTTTAAAAAGGCACAATTGATTGAGATGATAACCCACTTATGGGCAATACGGTGACATAATTAGCAAATTTGAAAAGTAGACTTGCAAATTATATTTTCAACCTAATAAATGTATTGATGTATAATTAGCATTTTGTTTCATTTTCCTTCAAATGATGATGACAGATCCATTGATTTGTTTCCTTTCAGTGGCCTTTTTCACATTTGATTCCAACACTGCTCATCGGGATATTGTTTTATCCAATGATAACATGACAGCGTCTTGCAGCAGTTATGATGACAGAGTGGTATTGGGCACAGCTGCATTCTCAAAAGGAGTACACTATTGGGAGGTACAAGTTAACAGATATGACAACCACCCTGATCCAGCTTTTGGTGTTGCCAGAATTAATGTAGTGAAGGATATGATGCTGGGGAAAGATGATAAGGCCTGGGCCATGTATGTGGACAACAACCGTAGCTGGTTCATGCACTGTAACTCTCATACCAACAGGTAAGTCATATAACATACAGATATTAAGATGTTTTTAAAGGTGTTGTCTTTTCAAAGACAACCCCTTTCAGCATGTGGCTCCCACAGCAACCATTTAATCAATGCAGCTTCCTCACTCAGCAGTCCAATCAGGGGGAAGCCATAGCCAGCCAGAAATTACGTTTTAGATAGAGCCCATTCAGATGAATGGCTGCTCGTGTTATACAAGGATAGCTTAGGTCCATCAGAATGCAGAGTGACTTACTGTTTTGGCTCATAAAGGGGGGGATGGTCCGAGGAGGGTTGTCTTGATGTGATAACATAATTAAGTATCCGTTACATGAACAGCATATACTGACTGCACAAAGCGGTCCTTGACCATACCTTCCAACATTTTAATCCCAAATCATAGTACTGTACATTTTAAGCCCCACCCCTGTTCCATCCAGAAACACATCACAAGGACATAGTAACATATATGTGGATACACAGTAAAAAGAAGAAAGCACAGCCGGCACTACTACATGCGGTACGGTGTCAGTGATGTTCTAGCTGAGCACCACTCGATTAATTTGAGCACCATTCGATTAATTGCATGGTTGCTGAGAGATACGTATCTCTTGTTCTGGCTGAGCACCACTCGATTAATTGCATGGTTGCTGAGAGATACGTATCTCTCAGCAACCATGCAATTAATCGAGTGGTGCTCAGCCAGAACAAATAGACCTACGGCTTGACAAGCCTACAGCTGTTGCCTTTTTCTTCCACAAATTGTGACCCGCACCCGAATGTTTTAACCCGAATAAAGCTGCGAATTGTTGAAGATTCAGTGAGTGACGCCTTTCTTTTTTCTTCTACTTTTTATGATATATGTGGATACGTTCCACATTTATTGACCAGGTTCAGGAGTGACAAGCGATGTCGTTTTAGTTTTACCTGTCATATGTAATCTCATGTAGTACTACGCTACAGGGTTGGACTGGCCTACCAAAATATCGGAGGATCCTATAGTGGGTTCCAGAGGTCCATGAGATAAATCTGCCTTTGGAGCCAGTCACTTGTCACTAGGATCGATTTCTTTGATTTAAAGCCTATTAGATTTTATAGATGATACAGAGGTAGGGGCCCGAGAACAATTTCTTGTGGTGGGCCCAAGAAATCCCAGTTCAACACTGGTACTCTGTTTTGACCAAAAAATAGCAGAATTTTGTTTTTGACTTCAAACATACCCTACACAGAGTTGCAGTTCTCTGGCATTTCAAAATGTAATATTTGGGTTCTCTGGCTTATTTGGCCATCCAAATAGCCAACTATAGTGTAGCACAGGTTATATAGAAATAAAGCTGAGACTCCCATGAGAGTGCCAGTTTTATTTCTATATAAATAAAGTATTTTGTATTCAAATTACTCAAAATTTGATATGGATTTTAACAAATAGTCACCAATTATTTATGTTTATTCATAACTAGTTTATGATATGATCTTTTACTTTTTGGTGTCTCTTTGGAACAATTTTCAGTATTTCAATTTTTCAGTAATTTTCAATTTTCAGTACAAGTGTTGACTTGTGCGTGAAGTAATCTAAAGACTGGAGCTGCAGATAAGTGTAGCTCAAATCTTGTATTCTGATCAATACTGGGGCCCCTAATAAATACCCATCAGTAGCAATTTTTTAAGATGCATATGTAAATTGCAGGACAACTGCAAGGTTAGGTTCTGGAAGAGAATCACAAGCATATTTATCATGTGATTCCACTGTACAGAGGCTGCTCCGAACACATGAAGAACACTATTTCAGTGACAGATGCTCTTTAAGATGTGCAAAATTAATATTATCTTAAAGAGGCTCTCCGGGAATTAAGAAAATAAAATCACTGAAAATATGTAAATATTAATTTATTATAGATATATTCCTAAATACCTTTAATTAGCTATAATGGTTCGGTTTGACTGGGAACCAATCATTAGGAGAAATAAAATGGCAGCTGTCCTATTAGTGCACACAGAACCTGTCCTAATCACACAAGAGGACAAATTACTTCAGGACAGACTTGCCTCATCCTTCTCTCCTACTTGTCAAAGATTATGATTCTGAATACAGCTCATAAGAACTTTAGCCGAATCTCTGTGGGAATGGAGTTCATGAAGAGACAAGAGGACAGACAGGACAGACTGTGGTAATGTGGGGCTGTGGTGATGGAGACTTAATACAAGTGCTGCTCATAAGCCACATCCCCACCTCCCCTCTGTACCTTATTTCTCCTCATGAACTCCGTTCCTACAGAGATTCAGCTGAATATCATATTAAACTGTATTCAGGATCATAATCCCTGAAAAGTAGAGCAGAGAGGAGGATGAGGCAGCTCTTTACCTCAGTATTCTAAAGTAACTTTTCCTCCTGTGTGATTAGGACAGGTTTTGTGTGTACTAATAGGACGGCGACCATTTTATTTCTCCTAATGATTGCTCCCCAGAGAAAACAATCCTTTATTACTGATGAAAGGTATTTGAGAATATGTTTACAATAAAGTAATATTTAAGTATTTTCATTTTCTTAATTCTTGGAGAACCCCTTTAAAAAAGTTTAATTAGATTCCCTTTAATAGGATTGGCATTGCCCATGGCCAAGAGTTGGCCTGACATCAGTGGTACTAGTATAAACATTTTCTATTTAATAGATTAATGTAGTGCCTGCCAATGTATAATTGGTCACTTACATGTAATCTTTTCTCATTGCTATATTTACAGAACAGAAGGTGGTGTGAGTAAAGGGACCGTAGTTGGCATACTCTTGGACCTTAACAAGCGCATACTAATATTCCATATTAATGGAAAGCAGCAGGGACCTGTAGCATTTGAGAACATTGATGGCGTGTTCATGCCAGCAATAAGTCTCAATCGAAATGTACAAGTAAGTAATTCTGCACAGATCTTATCTATTGTATATTGTCATGTCACTATGATAAGGGGAGCACCCAGGAATTTTGTCTAGGGAAGCCTGAAAAGAAAAAAGCGGCGTGCTATGCGTGCTGTGCAAAAATTTGGACCCGCCCATCCTACAAATAAAAATGCGGTGAGCATAGCGCATCACGGCAAAAAAATGCACCCACCCATTGTTATAAGCCCCTTTATATAATAGGGCTCCTATATATAATAGGGCTCCTATATATAATAGGCCACTCCCAACAAACACTGTAAAGCTGAAGTTATATTGTTGAGGATGAAGGTAAGAGTCTCACCCTCATCCTACATAGACGTACTGTACTCAATACTCAGGGCCCCGACATAAAGCTTGTGTACTCACACTCACACTGCCCCCCCACGTAGCTCCATGGAGGAGCTGTGCGAAGGTGTGTAGGTCCGGGTGGAGGCCCGGCTCTAAACCTCATACAGAGAGGGGAGAGCCTGTCCTGGCTGCACTGCCTGCATCACATTATACAATAGACAACAGCAGGCTACAGCCAGGAAGCTCCTCCACTCTCCTCCCTCCCCAGATCCTGCTTAAGGCCTGTGGTTCCCCCCACCATCTGCCACCCGCCCGTGGCCTGCTGCTCCCCTTGGCCATCCTCACCCAGCTCTGAATCCGTCTTCTGCAAATGGTAGGGGGAGGAGCCAGAGCATCTCCTCTCCTACATAGCACCCCATGCCTCCAGTGCAGTTTCTAGGTAAAATTTCTCTCAGGGCGAGTGTCAAACCCCCGCCGCCCCCCCCCCCCCCCCCGCGTGGCGCGTGACGTGCAGTGAGTGAGCACCGCCGCCCGCATAGACAATGGAGGCTGCTGTGGGTGTCATTATAACTGTATAATGTCTGATAGGCCTAGTCCTGAGTTATATTACCCTGCCCTGTATAATAATGTACCATGATACCCCTTATAACAAAGGGGTATCAGGGATGGGTACATTATTATACAGGGCATGGGCAGGGTAATATAACTCAGCTCAGGACTAGGCCTATCAGACATTATAGTTATAATGACACAGCAGCCCCCATTCTAAATAATGTCCATAGTGATCCTTATTAAACTTAATGTCCCCCACAGTGACAGTGGCCCCCATTTTTATGTCTCCCACAGTGGCCCCCGCCCCCCATTGTAATTAATGCCCCCCTTCCCCACAGACCATCCACAGTGTCACTGTCTCCATTGTAAAAAAAATTGTTTGCTTAATTTAACCACATTGCACCCGAGTCGACCCACTGTCCCGGATCCTCACAGCAGGCTTCTTTTCAGCAATCAGCTGAAATCAGGGGCTCAGGGCGGGCGGTAACAGGCAGGCAGTGCGGCGCTCACTCACTCACTGTACGTCACGTGCCTGCGCCGCCTAGTGGGAGGAGCAGGCGCGTGACGTCAGTAAGTGCCCATACACTAGTATGGGCACTATGTGGGCAATATTACTACAAAGTGTGCCGTGGCAGAGAACTATTTCTACTGGTGGGATTTTGGGGAGCACTGCTACTTTGGTGAGCACCGTGGCACAGTATTAGCTTAGAACAATTATTTTAGGGGACATTATGTTTATACTATTAGTGTCCGGGATACTATTTACTGGGCGCAGTTATGTTTTTTTTAGAACACTGTGTGCCAATAATTGTTGAAGGGGGCACTATCTGTGTGGTAGTAGTATTTTTTGTATAGTTTATAGTATAGTTTTGGGGAGCACAGCGAGCACAATATTGGGGGTAGCAGGATGGGGTGTTCAGAAGATGTGAAGGTGATGGAAAAGTGGCAAACTAATATCTGTTTGTCAATCTCTGCAGAGACGGGAGATGACTGAAAAATCATATGATTCCCATAGCCCCCCAGTAGTAGTAAAGCTCACCATTATGCCCCCTAGTAGTAATAATTCTCCTTATAATATGACAGTACAAGAAATACCCCCAGCTCAGTGCATGCAGTTGAGCTAATGTCCCCCTAATATATGCCAGTATAAAATACCCCTATATAGTGCCCCAGTAAATGCCCCTATAATGCTCCTCTCCCCCTTCCCCATAGTGCCCCCCATAAAATGCCAATAAAAAGGCCCCTTTACACCACATGAGTGGTGATTTTCACGCATTACTTGTGCGTTGAGTGAAAATCGGAGCATGCTCCGATTTTCACGCGACACAGGCCGCATAGAAGTGAATGGGAAGTGTGAAAATCGCATAGCATCCGCAAGCAAGTATGGATGCGGTGCGATTTTCACGCACGGTTGCTAGGAGACGATCGGGATGGAGACCCGATCATTATTATTTTCCCTTATAACATGGTTATAAGGGAAAATAATAGCATTCTGAATACAGAATGCATAGTAAAACAGCGCTAGAGGGGTTAAAAAAAAATAAAAAAATATGTAACTCACCTTAGTCCACTTGATCGCGAAGCCGGCATCTCCTTGTGTCTCCTCTGCGCTGAACAGGACCTGGGGTGAGCTGCTGCATTAAATACCGGTTAAGGACCTTTGATGACGTCACTCCGGTCATCACATGGTCTTTTACCATGGTGAATCACCATGGTAAAAGATCATGTGACGTACCATGTGATGACCGGAGTGACGTCATGAGCCCATGGGATGATCAAAAAAGAACAGGACATAATATGCTTTTCAAACAAATGTAGCCAGATTTGAATTTGTGACAGTTTCTATTATACATTTCATTTTCTTTTTTTCTCAATCTCCTAACCGCTGCAGTAACTTAAAGGACATCGTCAGCAGATTTGTACCTATGAAACTGGCTGACCTGTTGCATATGCGCTTGGTAGCTGAAGACATCTGTGTTGGTCCCATGTTCATATGTGCCTGCATTACTGAGAAAAATGATGTTTAAATATATGCAAATTAGCCTCAAGGAGCAATGGGGGCATTGCTGTTACTCCTAGAGGCTCAGCTCTCTCTATGACTGTCACACCCTCTTCACTTTGATTGACAGGGCTAGGTGTCATGAAATTTACACTGCCTGGCCCTGTCAATAAAGAGCAGATGTAACAGCAACGCTGTTTCCCAGCAATGCTCCTGTGTTTCTCTGCAATGTGAACATGGAACCAACACAGATGTTTCAGCTGCCAAATGCACATGTAACAGGTCAGCCAGTTTCATAGGTACAAATCTGCTGACATATGCCCTTTAAAAGTACTGCAGATTAGATTTACTAGGGTTGGTCTAAACCTTTCGCACACTGGGATTTTTGGCTCAGAGACAAAATGTTGATTGCCACAAATTTTGGACAAATTTTCAGAAAATCTATAGTGTAAACAGAGGGTTTAGGCAAGAGGGTCTAAAGATGCACCAAATGTATGATCCAGCATCCGCCACTATGATACATTAGGTCCATATTCAGATTGTGTGTCTATGTTTACTCTGCAAATTAGACAGGATTAGTATATGTGGAATAGTGTATCGACAAGATACAGAAAAAAATATAGAATATGCTTAGGCTACTTTCACACTAGCATTAATATTTTCCGGGGTCTCAATACCGGAAAAAAATGCTTCCATTTTGTCCCCATTCTTTGTCAATGGGGACAAAACGTAATTGAACAGAACAAAATGCATTGCTCATGCTGCGGTTTGCCTTCCATCCTGGGATGCGGAGCAAGACGGATCCGTCATTGTGTCAGATTGTGTCAGAGGTTTTTTTTGCCTTCATCGGATCAACTTGCAGGATGAACGGCCAAACTGGATGGACAAATGTCTTTTTTCGGCCTTATGTACTATGTTACTATGTTACTATGTCATGACCCACAATGCAAGTCAATGGGGACGGATTCTCTGACACAATCTGACACATCCTCTGCGTCTGGAGGAAAGAAGGTTTGTACACAAACATAGAAGAGGATTCTTTACGGTAAGAGCAGTGAGACTATGGAACTCTCTGCCTGAGGGAGGTGGTGATGGTGAGTACAATAAAGGAATTCAAGAGGGGCCTGGATGTATTTCTGGAGTGTAATAATATTACAGGATATAGCTACTAGAGAGAGATCGTTGATCCAGGGATTTATTCTGATTGCCTGATTGGAGTCGGGAAGGAATTTGTATTCCCCTAAAGTGAGGAAAATTGGCTTCTACCTCACAGTTTTTTTTTTGCCTTCCTCTGGATCAACTTGCAGGATGAAAGGCCAAACTGGATGGACAAATGTCTTTTTTCGGCCTTATGTTACTATGTTACTATGTCATGACCCACAATGCAAGTCAATGGGGATGGATTCTCTGACACAATCTGACACAATAGAAGACAAATCCATCGCGCATTGACTTTCAATGGAGTTCATGACGGATGCAGATGATTGTATTATCAGTAACGGAAGCATTTTTGCTGAACCCTGCCGGATTCAGCAAAAACGCTAGTGTGAAAGTAGCCTTAGCCTCCATGTTGCCTCATCTGAATGGAGCTAGAATCGAGAGTAGCTTGCACAGTTCCAAATGGGTTCAACTTTCTTTGTAATATAAAACATACTTTTGATGACAATTTGGGACATATTTACTAATAGTGTCCCCCTTTTCGCACAAAACCATGCCCTGTGTAAAACAGTTGTCAAACATGATGCAAGGCGTGCATGACAGTTTTTTTTACATAAAAAACTGTAGCATTTTCAATAGTAAATCTGACCCAAACGTTTGTGTTCTTCCTATAACCAACGAGGCATTATATAGCGATTCACTTATCAGTTGTAAAGGACTATCCATGTCAATCTTTCATTCTCAGGAATGTCTTGAAAAGAGAATTAATTGAATGGTTTAGAACTTCAGGTACTGATCTATGGTGTGGCTGGTCGCATGCACCCAGGCGACGCCCAACAGCAGCAGCCAATGGACAAATGATGATGTGCTGGCTGCTGCTGTGGGTATGGTGCGGCCAACCGCACTGTTGAGTTAAACCCGTACTATACCCAAGGTAATGAGCTATACCCAAGGATTACTTTACCCAAGGATTACTGTCATATTTTTTATTTTATTTGCTAGTTTATTAGAGCTAGGCATGTATACCTGAGTTAGTCTGTCAATGATTGCCAAAAGATCTGTAATTACCTTATAATAACAGCTTTCATGGTCTCCTGTCTCTTTCCACTGCTTCCGTAAAAGACTGTTGCTATGGCTCATCTGTCTCTGGTTAGGAAGACAGAGGGGCGGTCCTTCACACTGAATGCCTGCATTAGCCTTCAGAGTGAGGAGGCGTGTCTCTCAGTAACCCAATCTGATTGGCTGGCAGGAAGCTGCTGGCTACATCAAGTTTATATGTGACCTGAGGGAATGCAGTTTTGGCCTCAGAGAAGTGGCAGAGGAGCCATCTTGTGAAGATCCTCATAATGTAGGATTCAAAACAGCCAAAACTAAGGGGAAAACTCAAGGAAAACAGTGGTAAGTGGAGAAACTAAAGATTGCTTTATGCATAATGCTGCTGCAGCAGTAACATATGCTAAAAGTGATTTTTTTTTTAAATGAAAATATGATAGTTATCCTTTAATGATGCATGTAGAGAGCAGTTCCACAAAAGAGCTGCTTTTGCACAAGTTTCTGAAATGGCTAATGCTACATCCGAAGTCGCTTAGAATCTTCAGATTAATACTTTACAGAGATCCATCTCCATACAGTATTGTGAGCTGAAGTTAGCTATTCGCGATGTCATTCAAATCTTCGGAATAATACTGTATGGAGAACCGTCTCTGTACAGTATTAAAATGTAAGTTAGTTATTTGCAGTCGCACATGACTTTGTTGAATAACTTTGATAGTTGATTTTTAAAATGGAAAAGCACTTCAAACTTTGAAACCGAACTTGGCTTCGGTTATGACTGGTACTTCTGAACCGAAGTCTAGTTTGGTTTCAAGTTTTAAAGTGCTTTTCTGGTTTAAAAATCAACTACAAAAGTTATTCAACAAAGTCATGTGCGACTTCGCAAATAACTTGCGTTGGTTCACCGGAGCCTATCACTTTGCTCATCACTACTGGCTATGAAGGGTCTCAGAAGGTGCAGTGCATTGCAGATTGCTGCACATGAGGGTGCATAACATTAGGTAGTTATGGCTGATCAGACTATGCTCAACATCCAAACTTTTAGTTTTGAGAAAACATGACAAGATGTGTTGTAAGTGAACTGTAATATGCTTGTCAGTGTGGTGAAAGGCAATCTCATCCTGATGATATCTGTCTCCACAGGTTACTCTTCACACAGGCCTGGAGGTGCCGACGATCTTCAGGCAGATGAAGGCAGTAACTAATCTATAAATAGTGGTGCACCATTTCATAGGCTGCTCTTTTATAACTGGATGTTACCATTACATGAACTACATAGCAATTATTTCCTTTCTCTAGAAAAATAGAATAACAAGTGCTGTTCTAGTCTACATGAAATCAAACATCAAAATCTGAGTGTTTACTTGCTATTGAATGATGTTCAGACAGGAATTGAAACCTTGGGAATGTGTGTCCTGGGAAAAAAAAGTGTGTGCTTATTCCTGCCTTGGGATCACACTACAAAGCAGTAGTTCTTCTTCGTTTACTCTTTGTTAAGCTCTACGGTTTATTTGTAACCTTATCATTTTTTTTACATTCAGCATGATTTTGCTTTTTTTACTTCAGTTTTTCCAACTCTTTTATGTACATTTATAGACTTTTGATCCTGTTTTAAAGGAAATCTGTCATCAAATACATCCTATTAAAACCAGCTTATATGTCTGATGAGCCATTGCCAGCTGAAGCTCCCATGTTGCTCCACGGCCTTATTGCAGAGAAACTTCTTAATCATATGTAAATTGCAAAAAACAAGATGCACACTGTTATATATAGAAACAATAGAGGTAGGAAATGGGGGTCATTCTAGATAAAAGTGGTACAATACCGACTATAAATGAGTAATGGAAGCTCTTAGCGCACATACGTGTCGGGCATATGTAGATTAGTCACTAGTTGCAACGAGGGCATTGCTGTTGCACCTCCTTGACCATTCACTCTGTACAGGCTGCATCCCCACCTCTTTGACTGACACTCTCTACATACCATGCCCCCACCTCTTTGACTGACAGGGTCAGGCATGTAGACTTATTCACACCTGGCCCTGAAGTCTCACAGCAGCACGATCATCATTGTGTTGGAGCACTTGTGGTGCAAGGGATGAAGCTCGCCTGGAGCCTGATTAATAGACTGTTCCCTCTGCAATGAAGCCACAGAGCGACATGGGAGCAAGAAAATTAGATTCAGCCGCAAAGGCTCATCAGACATGTAAGATGGTTTTAATAGGATGGACTTAACAGATTCACTTAAATTTTTGTTCTAGTTCCTGAATGATCATGTTCTAAATGGTTAATTGTAATCAAGATATATAAAAGAGCAGCATTTGTTGGGTAAAACTAATGGTTTGTGTGGTTTGTGATATGTATTGTATATGTGTATTAAAATGCAGCCTTTGGTGCTAAACTGTACTATGAGAGTTCATGTGCTACGGTTTATCTTTTGCCTGAAAGAGGAAGAATGATTCCAGGACATGGAGGAGCTGTACTGTCTTACAGGCATCGCTGGATACAGGGTGATTTACTAGTGTAAAGCTGGCCATAGACTTTAGAGTTTTGTTAGACCTCTCATTTGAATATATGGCCATTGAGCGGATTGCCATGAACAAAAAAAATGGCTGTTGAGGTGCACTGAAGCCTGCCATTGGTGCAATACTTATATGTCTGCCTCCATAAAAGTAGTTGTCAAAAGTGCATTCACTTATTTTAATGACTGGTCATCATCAGCCAGCAAGCTCAAGAATAGTCAATTCTGTATTATAAACTATGTTGGGTGCTTCAGCCAGTTCAAATATAATGTCTATGGCCATTTTAAGTCTTTACAGGTTTAATGAAACCTTTTCATGAACAATTTAAAGCAGTGAGTTGGGTTCATTAATGCAAGGACTGTCTAAGTGCTAATACCATAGGGTCTGTAAATATATACAGTATTTTACTATGCTCTTTGACTAAATCTGTGGACTGTTTCATGTGTTATAAACATTAACCAATTACTGTGTGCCCGCCAAGGTTAATGTCAAGTTAATTTCATATACATTTGCTTATGTTAAAAGCACCAGATTTTTACTATTTTGCCTTTTACTGGATTTTAATATTGTATTCATCTATAGACAGTATACTGTGCATCCTGCTCTGGAAAAACATACAAATCCTAATCAAATTACAAAATAAAAAATAAGATCTGTCTGGTACTGCAGTTCAGCCCTATTCTCTGGATAGCAACAGCCAGATCTCATAGGGCCCTATAGCAAAACTTAGTATTGGCCCCGGCCCCACTCAGTTTTCTAGTATGAGTGCGTCAAACACTCACAGGCAACGTGCTATGCAAAGCGAGACTCCCCAGACATTCGATTAATTTATGATTTTTTGTTAAGTGAAAGAAATTTTTATTTGAAAGAAATTCACCCACTTTACCAGACTTCTGTGTTAGAAAAAGTGGACAGGTGCTTCATGTATATGACGCTTATTCTGAACAACATTTCTTAATATATTTATACAAAACAATTGTAGAAATTTATATAGTTACCGTTGATTTCAATGGAAGATGTAAATAAGTTCCGCCTAGTGGTAGCTGATGGACATTGTAGTAAATCTATGTCAGGAACAGGAGAAGCTGTTCATTGCTGGGCTTCCCTGTCCCTTGGCCACATAGCAGTAGCACAATCTGCCTCTATGGTAGGTATACCACTGGCCACAGCTTCTTTATTTTGATGATAACAGGGGTTAAACCCCCATTGGTCAAACATTAAGGGCCTATTTTTTGTGTCGGAAACCCCTTTAATGTTTTCATATCTGCTGTAGCCTAGCAAGGTTTTCCAAAGTCTGGGCAATTCAAAAATGAGAGTTATATAGAGCACCTTAAAGGGAACCTTTATGCTGACCGTACTGAGGGCAGTATAAAGTAGTGACACAAATGCTGATTTCAGCCGTGTGTCACTCATGAGCTAAAAGTAAGTGGTTGCTGAGAACCAGCATCATAATCATTGCAGTACAGGCCCTGAAGAGTCATGATTATCCATAATCTCCTGCACTCTCACCCATCTGCTGATGATTGGCAGTTCTCTCCTAGAGAGAAAGGGAGAAAACTAGTTAGAAGACTGTCAGTCATCAGCAGGTGGGCAGGAGAGCAGGAATTCATGAATAACCATGACTCTTCTCTGGTAGATTTGAATCTTTTCAAGGCATGTGCTGCAATGATTATGATGCTGGTTCTCAGCAACCACTTACTTTTATCTGATTAGTGACACACCGCTGAAATCAGCATTACTGTCACTACTTTATACTGCCCTAAGTACGGTCAGCATAAAGTTGATGACAGGTTCCCTCTAAGTCTGTTAGCGGAGACTTAGATGAGAATTCCCTCATGTTATATGGAAAGTCTCCAGTTTTATTTCTATGCTGAGATATCAGCAGCTGAAGGCTGCCTATGTAAGCATTTCTAAGTGAATGGCCTGCAACAACACAGTGGTTCAGTGTTGTCATAGGGACACTGATGTCCCAGTGGACCTGTGTAAGTGCCTCTACATCTGTGCATGAGGCCTAACAGTTACTAATTCACCCAGCTATAAGAGGAAATTTCTTTCTTCTATAGATCACAAACAAATTATATTAAGCAGACAGTCCACTGGGATATGAAAGTATATTAAAAGAATTGTAACTGTTATTACCAACCTTAATACAATCTTGTTAACTGGAATGAAATGATCAGTGATACAAAATAGACTTGTTAAAGGAAACAGGAGTTCAGGCAGTTTATATTGTTTTATAACAGTAATGCAACTGTTTTAGAATTTGAATGCTCAATAAAAAATATGCATCTTTATTATTATTATTATTATTATAATTTGTTTTATCAAGTGAAGTTTTACCTATTAGTACTATCTAATTATTAAATGTAAAACTCACATATTTTTCTATATAGAAAGATAAACTCCTGTTGCTTTTTGCAGGCTGTCCACTTTTAATAGATCTTATTATAGCTTTATTTATTTTTTTCTAATTAAGGAAACTCATATGATTACCTGATAATAAGGAAATAATAATAATAAGTAAAATAAATATAATAATAAGGAAAATCCTAATTATATGATTGACATACAAATTAATATAAGAAGATCCACATTGTCTTATTATTCATTGAGTAGTCATGTGTTAATAAGCTGATCCACAGAGGATATTGGGGTGTGAATGAGACAATCACACCCTCAGTCCATTCACAATATTTGCACAATAAGAATAACATCTGCCAACAACAGATTGCCAGCTGTTTCCAAATAGCAAGGTTTGAAGCCTTTGTACTGCACAAACATAGACAGGGTACTGGCTGTCCTTGAAGATACCAGCCCTGTATAGAGACTTATTGGCAAGGCTCCATGGGAAAACAATATCCAAAAAAGTATCTCCTGATACTCGCTACCATCTTGCTAGTGCCTCCTTATGGATGGAAATTGCAGCGAGTGAGATGGTTTTCTTGTCATGGACCATTGACAATACGCCTCCGCTCAGGGCTGGTCACTTTAAGGAAATTCAGCATGCTGCCTAAGCTGCATCCTAGGCAACGCACCCATCCAGCCAGAATCCTACTTTGTACTGATGAGTGGCAAGCACTGCAAAACAGCTGTCTAAAGACAGCATTGGACTGTCCCACTAGAGTACCAGAGGATCTTCTGATGAGCCGAGGCTGTGATCACATAGTGAGCCCAAAAGGTCTAGGACAAAAAAAAATTTGGAGCTGCCTTTGGAGACGAGTTGCCACTAGGGTCTATTTTATTGAATCATAACCTATTAGACTTTATTGATGATCTGGAAGTTATTCTCTGAGAATAATTTCCTCTGGTGGGCCCAAAGAACCGCAGACCGACCCTGACTATGGATGGATCTCTGGTCTGCCTATTTTCTCTTGTCATGTCCCAAGACTTGTTAAAAAGTCAGATTGTGACTTATAGGAAGCCACTTGTACAAGGTGGAATTCTATTCGCAGGAGATGGTTCTCTATTCTCAGGAGATACTTCTTTGCATACTGCACAAACTGAACAATAGGTGAGAACAGCAAAATTGTAATGATGATAAATAACAATCTGAATGGATTTCACAATTGCCAAAAGTTAACAAAAAACTTTACTTTAGATGCCAAAATCAATAGGAAGGAAAACTCAAGTCCAAGGAGCCTATAGAGTTTATTTATAGAACATTTTCATAGTGATTGTTTCTTTTTATTATAATATGTGCAATACATGTTAAGAACCTTAAAGGAAAATCTGTGATGATGGTGATGATACTATAAAATTATAAGCATAAGTGGATTTGAACTGTTTTTCAACGTATATGAAATCAAGCTTTTCCCAATTTACCTGTCAAAATTCCTCTGTCAGGCAGCCAAGGAGGAGCTGGAATAAAAGGGGTTACCTCATAAAAACAACCAATTATCTAAAGACGACCTCTTATGATAATCTGATCGATTCAGGTCCAGCTCCTGGAATCCCCATGTTATCACCAAGAGAAGCTTCATCTGGCCATACATTACATGTTGGCCATTCAAATGCTTACATAGCAGCTCCCAGGTCTAGAGAGTGAGGTCCTCAGCATGGAAGTCCCGTATGATGGCCAAATGCCCTAAAAGGGAATACGGACGGGGAGTTGTCTTTACACATGTAACACATGCCTTTAAAGGTGGAGGCAGAGAAGAGCTATGAATCTATGGATTTAAGGGAAAATGTACCAAGCCCTGCACTCCGGAATTCTGGCTCCTGTATTTTTTGTTTAATTGGCACAAAAATATTGCAACATCTTGTATTTTTACACCACTCAGTCCAGTGGGTTGAGAAGTTTGCATGATTAGCTACACCATATGTTTACTTCAGATTTATCACCAAGACTTTTCAAAAAGTCACAAAAAGAAAGTGGAGTAACATACAGACAGTAGTGTTAGACTTAACAGTGCACCAAACTTGTTAAACATTGTGCAACATTTGATTAATTTGGCCCAAAAATACTCCTGTAAAACTGGCTTTAAAAATTCCCCAGTGATAAATTGCCTTGAGATGATTTGCTCGTTACTTTCCTGTTTTAATATTTTTAATACTAGTTAAGAATGTGCTTAAATATGGATTAAACAATCAAAATATGAGGTTGCAGACCCTTGTAAATATTGAATGCATTTAAATGATAATATCTTTATATTTTATCCAGTAATGTACATACATTTTTAACTAATCAAATGTTGCAAGTCCTTCTTAGTTTTAATAACCCTTCTAGGAAAATGAAGTAATTATATATTAATCAGTCAGTAAGATGCATTATAATATGCACATAGACAAAAACAAACTAAAATCTGGATATTTTAATACTAATAAAAATGTATCTACTCATGTGATGGAGCACATTTATTGCATTAGGATAATGTATCATCCTATTTTTTTTTATTTTGCTTTGTATATATGCAGCACTTCTGAGATGTCCTCACTATGAGAACAGATATGGCTTTTACCACTGTGAGATATAGCTCCAGGGACATACTGTAGTCTGTCATACTATAAAATCATTCCACTTTCTGTCTGACTTACAACTCAAAGAGGCCGCTCTGTGATTATTTTACTACTGCATGGATAGTGTATTTCTTTTATTTTAATAAAATGGATTTTTTTACAATTGGTGAGGCACCACAAAAAAGAGGACTGATATTTTTTGTACATGCATGAGAACCCTCTCCCATTGAAGTGGGACCCATCTCCGTCAATGCCTTACCATTTAATCTCTTGGAGCGAACCTTTCCTTTAGCCTTTTGTAAATGTAGAGCCAGTGGTTTATGTGAGATATCTTGTGTCGCTGTTTTTAACTACATTGTACATATTTAACATATTTTCTTGTCCCGATATGGCCGAGTCATGATGCCAAGTAACAGATGAAAATGCCATGTTAATTAAAGACGTCCTGTCATACTTGTATTTCCCATGAAATAATAATTTTAAAGCATCTTTCAAACTCTGTGCCATTCCTCTTCAATTCTTCTGGAAATGTATTAATAAATTGACAACTGTCAATAGGGTGTGTCCCTACGAACAGAAACCTTAACCGTTATTGGTCAGTGTCAGTTTGTAGCATCACAAACATTTACAGGAAGAATATAAGAAGAAAGGCAGTATGCAACATTTTAAGAACAAATGTGCCTGAACTGGAATTCAAGTAAGGCCTGTTTCACATTGCCGTTATGAGTTCCAGCAGGCTTTCTCAACACAGTTTTTTGTCCAGCCGAATCCCAGCATATTTGACGGGTAGTGGCCGGATCTCTGTCGGAGCCCATTATAGTCAATGGGTCTGGAAGGCAAAGCCGGATTCAGAGAGCTCCAGCAGGTTGTTCTCTGCTGGGAACTCATAACGGCATTGTGAAACAGGTCTAAATGTGACAGGTCCTCTATGCAATTAACTTGACACCTGTTTTGATTCTCTGAGAAAATAGGGATCACATAGTAGATTCATATGCATGTTCTAGTGCTGTTTTTAATTTATAAGTGAATATAAAGCATGGAAGATGGTCAATAATTGTTGGCAAGATATAAAAAAGGATGTTATTTAATATTGTGGTCATCCCTTATAGACAACATTTACTCTTTAAGGGTGCTTGTTTCTTAGTTCCCACGCTATCTGGAGTTGAAACACAACACATATATCCAGCACTGCACCTTTGTGGTTTAAAGGGATTTTCTGGGTGAATTTTTTAAAGGGGTGAATGGTGTTAAACTATACTTGATGCTGCCCTGCCAATGCTGCTCTGGTCCCTGCCGAAGGATTCAACACACAACAAATGGGTCGGCCTGCATGCCCTGCCAATCACCAGATAAGGCTACTTTCACACCAGCATTTTTGCTGGATCCATCATGGATCAGTAAAAATGCTTCTGTCTTGATAATACAACCGGAAAGAGAAGAAAAAGACCCCAGAAGTCCCCCAACATATATAACAGGGACAATGCCCGTAAAATAAACAGATAAAGGGGGACACCTAAAGAAGAATGACTCGGTACAAGCTCCGAGCATAACGGCAGAAAGCAAAAGGAAGGAGCTTAGAGTACCATTGGTTAGAAAAATATACACTTTTATTAAATTCATGATAAAAATACACATAATGAATGCCAAGAATAAGGTAAGGGAGCAGGGGAAAAGAAAACGAGCGCCATCCTGGATGGACACACTGGTCACAGCATATTATAGTCTATCAATAGGGTTACTGCGAATATGGGAAAAACAAATACTGATATATGGTACAATGACCAACCCATAGATGCAGACCAAATCAGTAGATAATGGTAGAGGGTGAGTGGAGATCAAAGAAATGGTCAAACCGCCATGGCTAAAGTGCATGATGTATGGTACAAAGAACATAGGTCATGCTAAATGTAGATAGTGTACCAGTAAATCAGCAATAATAGACCAGGCAAAATAGCTCAACATTGGCAGCACATAGCCATGGCTAGACACCTGTGATCAAACACTCACCAAACTGAGACCAGATGTGAACAGAAAAACCAGGATGGCGCCATCCTGGTTTTTCTGTTCACATCTGGTCTCAGTTTGGTGAGTGTTTGATCACAGGTGTCTAGCCATGGCTATGTGCTGCCAATGTTGAGCTATTTTGCCTGGTCTATTATTGCTGATTTACTGGTACACTATCTACATTTAGCATGACCTATGTTCTTTGTACCATACATCATGCACTTTAGCCATGGCGGTTTGACCATTTCTTTGATCTCCACTCACCCTCTACCATTATCTACTGATTTGGTCTGCATCTATGGGTTGGTCATTGTACCATATATCAGTATTTGTTTTTCCCATATTCGCAGTAACCCTATTGATAGACTATAATATGCTGTGACCAGTGTGTCCATCCAGGATGGCGCTCGTTTTCTTTTCCCCTGCTCCCTTACCTTATTCTTGGCATTCATTATGTGTATTTTTATCATGAATTTAATAAAAGTGTATATTTTTCTAACCAATGGTACTCTAAGCTCCTTCCTTTTGCTTTCTGTTGATAATACAACCGTCTACATCCGTTCTGAACAGATTCGGTTGTATTATCTCTAAAATAGCCAAGACAAATCCGTCTTTAAAACCATTATAAGTCAATGGGGGATGGATCCGTTTTCTTTTGCGTCAGAGAAAACGGATACGTCCCCATTGACTTACATTGTGAGTCGTGACGGATCCATCTTGCTCCGCACCTCATGGCGGACATAAAAACACTGCTTGCTGCGTTATTCCGTCCGCGATAGGGACGCAGCCAAATGGAATAAAATGCATTCTGGTGCACTCCGTTTCATTCAGATCAGTTTTGTTCAGATTGACTGAACACGGACAAAACGGAAGCGTTTTCCCCTGCTATTGAGATCCTATGACGGGGATAGCTCAATAGCTGGAAAGGGAAAGCGCAGATGTGAAAGCCGCCTAAGGTGGGTCAAATCATTTTCTGTATATCAAGCCTGGAATCAGGAAGTGAAGAGCATCAGGGACTGGAGCAGCATCGGAATGGTGATCGGGTGATAGGTGGGGTGAGCAATGATTATTTGTTATCTTCAATCTATTGCACACATTTTAAAATATAGTACAAAATATTCCCCTGAAAATCCCTTTGAAGAAGATCTTTTGCCTGTGGTTGTTTTATTAACTTTAATCATATGATGCAGCGAGTTTGCTGTGGTTTTAACAGGGAGAAGTATTTAGGATAAACATTGTGATTTCACATTTCAATTTATATGATAACAGCTCTAGATTGTTTAAAAACCAAATGATACATATAATATTGGATTGTAGTCTTGTAGATATGGGATATTAGATGGTTCAGGAATAATACCATATTTGACTGTTGCTCGAGTGATGTTGAGATGAAATATTGCAGAGATGTCTTTTTTGCTATGCCCATTCATTGCAATGTTAGGTGAGTTACATTAGCATCACTTTGGGTTGTCTATACTTTGTTTTCTCCATTCATGATCATTCAAAACTTATATGTACTGTCATAGAAAGAAGATCCAGTAATGTCTTTTCTAATTTTGTACTGCTTTATCAATGTTTGTATGTCATTATTTGGGGAGTACTGTTGTCTCCCCACCCCCTTTCTCACTTTGTGGGAATGTGATCTATGTTGCATCAATGTGGTTTTACAGATTTTGAATAAAATTCTTAAAATACTGCCAACAATAAAGTCTCAATTTATTGCCTAATGTTTATGATTTTTATGATCTCTCAGTTCCTAATTTATATTAATACAATTTAGATGGATATTTCCATGTACAGTGTATAGATTTAGTTATTGTGAAAGTTTCTCATTAAAACTGGCCCACATTTACATCTTCAGATATCCAAGAATATGCATACAAGCAAAAAAAAAACTACCTTCATTAACGTACATACTGTGTATATAGCAATAAAAACACTAGTGTTATTTGCTCAAAGTGGTAACAGCCACCATAGGTCTACAATTAAGCTATTCACATTCCTATGAAGACAAGACATTATCTTGTGGCAGGCTTGTTGCAGAAATATCTATGGCTAAAATTTGTTCCATATATCTAGATGATTTTTTCAAACTGGAGATTGAACAAGAAATTACATATATATGCTACTCTCTGTCTTTGACATGTTTATTACTGTTACAACATGTTTTTTGGTGTGATTTTTTTATGGTGCCTTTGTCTTGAAAAAGTGAGGATTCAAAAAAACATTTTCTATCATGGATGCATGACCTCTACTTTGGTCTTTGGGCTACAGTTCATAATGCTGATTACCATTTAGATGCAATTTAAATAAATGTGAAACAAGGCAGAGTTGACCCATCTCTTCCACGACTGTATTTAGGGTTTATGCTGCCTTAGGCACGCCCCCTATTAGTTTGTGTGAGGGATACCACCACTCGTGCCCGCCTGACGTCAACTACGTCGAGCTCACGAGATATGGTATGGTCACTGGTTACCAAGGCGTGACGTTACACCCTCCTGGAGGAGCGGGTAAGGTCAGTCTTGGTACAGTTTTCACAGATTCCTCCTGTCCACACGGGCACAGAGAGACAACAAGCTGAGAGAGCCTTTTTACTGCCGCAGTGAAACAGCGCGTTCTAAGCCTGGAAAGACTACCGCCAGTTCCTTGTTTGATATAAGCCTGAATCCCGCTAACGGGATTATATAGAGTAGGAAACAAACTTGCATATTACTAAGCCGAAACACGGACGTGGGGCTTCGTGATAGAAATACAAGACAGCACAAGATTAAATGATATATTTATTCGCCTTAAGGGCGCACTAGGCAATACACTATACACACAAGGATATATACAGTGGTCTGAGGTTACAAATATAGGTGGTATGGTACAAACAGGATTAAATAGAGCAAAAGTCAGTTTACCAGATGGATGAGTCCTTTTGGGTTGTGATGAGTGCTTTGCTGTAGTCACATGGAGGGCAGGGATGTCAGCAGGTTGTACGTCCCTCTAAACACATGGCACAATGTGACCCTTCTTCAGAGAAAAGACACGCCCGCTTGCTGGCACAAGCCTTTTAAACTGTAGCCGGCCCCTCTTCTTCCCACCTCTGGGAAGGGTCCCCCCCTCCCTGCTGATCCTGGCAGCCCAACGACCCACAAAACCCTTTAAGGCTCAAAGCTCCAGACCAGAAGGTCGCAGGGAGAGGGTTCTGGAACCAACAGACCCATCTGGGTTCTGGCTACAAGTAGAGTCCAAGCATGGTACCGTTATTTGGTTTCTGTGGGGAGATATGTGTATCTCGCCTCCCTGGCATCCCACCACCAAGCTTTTACCACGGGCCTATTTATCGTGGCCACACGGACACAAATATGTATCGGGTTTATGCCTGTGATGGACGGGCGATTTATAATTCCTTATGAACCGCCGTTTCCATGCTGTCTGCTAAATTTGATTGAACTGGGGAATGGCCTAGACCCCTGCAGAGAGGTTTTTCCTGTGCAATCAGCTGGTTTCCTGGCTGGCTGAATGGAGGTGAGAAATTGCAAACAAAGTTGGCCTGCAAGAAGTTTTTTGCCATCTGGATGGAGCTCACTACCTCTGCTACCTTTCAGCAGATGGTTGGTGTGGGAACATGGCTGACAGTAAATATGAATCCATATTCCTCACAGATCGGCTATATCAGCCTATTGGCTTGAGGGTATACAGTAGCTACATAAAATGATTTGATCATGTGGTAAAAAATGCTGTTGAAAATGTACTTGGTTTTCCCATGATTGCTGTGGTTTTGTAATGTGGTTAGTCAAATACAAAATGTAAAAAAAGACAAATAACCACATAGCTAAACCACAGCAAACCCAGCAGTGTTTTTTTAGCACATTTTTTAATGCAATTTTGACTATGTAGTCATCTAGAGGTGACAATCATCTATCACAAATTGTCTTTTCACTTATTACATACTACAGGCTACAGATATTGATTACCTAACCTCAGAATAGGTCATCAATATCAGATCAGCATGGGTCTAACTCCTGCCATCCTCGCAGATCAGCTGTTTGAAGGGGCTACATCGCTCGTTTGAGTGGTGCAAGCTCTTCATTGTTGCACACTGTTTATATTGTAGTGGCAGTGCAGTGTAAATACAGCTTCTTCTTCCATTCACTTGAATGGGACGGACAACTGTAATTACACCCCTCCGTCAATACAAGTTAGACATGGATTAAAGAGGATGCAGCGTTCACATGAGTGCCACATGCTCTTCCAACAGTTGAACGACGGGGATGTCTGAAGGCAAACGTTGCCAATCTGATATTGACTTATCCTGAAGATAGGTCATCAATATCATTACTGCTCACATATCATCAACTTCCTTCAGAACAAAATACTGTTCTCTGGAGTGCATCTTCAGGTATCCAGGTCCTCACTATAATATACAAAGTCCCTTTTAGAGACCCTCGGGATGTTAATGTATTACTACTGTAGTGGTCAATTAGACCTAGAATCCCTTTAGGGGTCTCTAACTAATGTTAGAAATAATATCTTTATTCATTTTGTTTAAAAAGGTTTACACCTCACACAAATTAAGGAGGAAAAAATTTAAAATTATCAGTATGTGGTGACAAGTGAGCTGATTCCTCTTGTGGTATCTACCACAATCACTTTATTAGGCCTCATGCACACGACCGTTGTGCCGTTTTCCATTTTTTTTCACGGACCCATTGACTTTCAATGGGTCTGTGGAAAAAACGGAAAATGCACCGTTTTGCAACTGTGACCGTGATCCGTGTATTGTGTCCATCAAAAAAATATGACCTGTCCTATTTTTTTCATGGATCACGGTTCGCGGACCCATTCAAGTGAATGGGTCCGTGAAAAAACGCGGATGCACCTTATAAGCCTTCCGTGTGTCATCCGCGTTTTTTCTGCGGATTGGTTGCCTGGAAACCTGTCTCCAAATAATTTTGGCAATAAAAAAAAAAAAGGAGACGGGAAGTTGAAAGTAGACGATTGGCAAGCCTTGTTTGTGAGGAGATTTACCTCAGACATAATTTTCAGCAGGCAGTTTTGGCCAAGTTCACTGTCCAATTGTCATAATGCCAAAATGGAATGTGGACAAGCTGATCACATTAGTCCAAGAAAGGCCCGAGCTATGGGACACTTGGTCCTCCGCGTATTAGGACCGTGTGCGGAAGGAGATATCGTGGGAGAAAGTGGCCCGTCGCCTCAAGCCACGCAAGTGGGATAAAGCAGATAACCGAGGTCGTGCAGAACTAGGTACGTGCAACCAATGTCACTCTGAGGTTTGGTATTTGTGTTGTCCCTTATGATATAGTAAATTACTTCAGTGACTTCCCAATCATGTCCCTTTGGAGGCCTGGCTTAATTGTGTATTGCAGGGATGCTCAACATGTGGCCCTCCCTCCAGTTAAACAACACCTCCCACTATGCCCTGCTGTACCTGAAGGCCTGCTGAGAGTTGTCATTTTGCAACAGCGGAAGGGACGCACGTTGAGCATCCCTGCTCGGGTGGTATGTACATGTAGGGACCCAGCTGTAGGCGAAGCAGGTGAAGCAGCTACATTGTGTCCATGAGCTTGAAATGCCCTATCCGGGAGGAGGAGGTAGAGGATTAAAATACTTTGTCATGGACCCCTCCACAGTGTCTGCACAGTTAGATATACAGGAACAGTATAGGTAATCTAAAAAAGGTAGAAACTGAGCCCTGAGAAAAGAGAGTGCTCATTACTAGCCACTGAACTTGAGGCGGCTTGTAAGGAAGGTGTTGCAAACAAATTACTGTGGTAGGGGGGCCATCTTTAACATTTGTGATTGTGGCCAGTCATTTCTCAGTACGCTACTGTGTCTGTTTGTACTACTTTTCTAGTATTATTTTACACCCCCCTTCCTGTTTTAATGTATGTTCCCACCTTACCTTCTGGCCACTGTTGTAATGTATACTGTGGCTTTTTTGGGCAAGTTTGAACACATGTGCCATGTTAAACAGGATGTTTAAACTTCTCTCTATTGCCAGTTACATGAAATAGTCTTTAGAAAAGCCAATCTCCCCATATTTTCGCCATTCATTAAATTGTCTACCATTCTTTTTCACCCACAAGTGGTGTTCTGCAGGTTTTTTTTTTTCTTCATTTTAAAAATTCAAAAAACTTTTCTTTTTTTAATATCAAAATTGAGGAATTCACATTTTAATCAACCTTGGATGTTTGTTTTCACAGTGAAAAATGTCAAAGTCCGCTGGAACAGCTGCAGGGACCAGTTCCGGAGGGAGCTGAATGAAAAGGGCCGCAGTGGAGAAGGGACATCCAAAAAAAGGCCCTACATTTATACCCAACTTAGCTTCCTTCGTCCGGTGATGGAGTTGAGGCCGTAAGTATTTTTTTTTCAGGAAAAAATGCATTTTTAATCAATTCATGTCCGAACACACCATGCAAACATATATGTGTTATACCTTTAGGCTAGGTCTACACGATGACATTTGTCGCGCATCAAAAAGTCGCGCAACAGATAGGACGCAACAGTTGTCGCGCGACATTTTGTTGCACTAATGTCGTGCGACAATTTTTAAAAAGGCAGTCTATGGTGTCGCACTGTAACATGCGACATTTTGCGACTGCGACATGACAGTCGCAGAAAAATCCATCTACAATGGATTTTCTGCGACTGTGGCGTCGCAGTCGCAGCATGTCGCATGTTGCAGTGCGACACCATAGCCTGCCATTATAAAAATTGTCGCACAACATTGGTGCAACAAAATGTCGCGCGACAAATGCTGTCGTGTAGACCTAGCCTTACTCCAAGTGTGTGATGCAATTTTGGAAGTTGCAGGTATTCTTCACACATTTGGGTGTTGCCTTTCGACAGGATGGCCTGAGCCACCAATGTATCCACTAAATTGGAGAGAAATCTCCCTTTTTGTTGTTGATTTTAAAAATGATGCATACACATTGTTGGTTTTTAGTGTACCCGACTTTTTCCTAGTTAGTTACTTAGCTCGCCAACTGTGGCCATTTTGATAGGATATGCGGCTATTGTCTTTCAACAAATCGTCTGTCTGCTGGGAGTTGCATATAATTCTCCAGCATACCCATGATCGAGAAGGTGGACACATTGCTCTTGCGCCACATTCCTATATTATTTCAAATAGGAATGCCTAAATTTGCTGTGTGCATGTTCCTTGACTAGCATCTGACCCGTATAATTTGAAAATCTCTCTAATTTAAATAATGATTAATAACGGATTGTCAGTACACCCTTGGAAATCAAACCAGGGGTTCTCTTACACCATTGTTCTTGGTTTTCCAACAAAATAAGTCCGTCATGACCCTTGAGCTGGACGAGTAAATGTCGTCAGGCAACGTTAAAACTGCAACTCCCAACATGTCGGGAGTGTTTTCAGCTATTAGGACATTAGGACATGCTTGTAGTGAAATTTTGCCCAATTATGGTGGCACATTGCTTGAGTAGGGACGGCCTAGAAGGCCAGAATATCTTCTGTTGGCTAACTTCAAACCTGCAAGATTACAATCTGGCTACCAACCAACACCCCTTTCTTTTGTGGTTTAAACGTACGCTACTGAAACACTGTACATATCAGAAATTCTAAAATGATTAAAGTATGCCAAGTGTCATTTGCTTGAAAATGTCAAATTGAGGGTTTATTAGACCTTTATTGTGATATATGTTGCATATATTAGCCATATTCATTGTTAAAAAATAGTTTCGGATGTGGGATGTTGGATTGGCAATTTTAAAAATCATAAATTTTTAACATTTGTGTGATTTCTATCTACAGAATGGTGGACAATCTGGAGGAGAGTGAAGATTCAGATATGGGCGGGGAAGAAACACCTGCGTTTTTTTCGCCCGAATCCAGCCCCCAACATTCACCTGCTGTGGAAACCACGGAACCACCCATGGCAACGAGTGGTGGGGAACCCGACAGGCCACAAACTAGACAACAGCCCAGGAGGAGGAGGAATGTCCGTCAGTCTTCCTCTGAGCTAGCAACTCGGGAAATGATAGATGCCTGAGTTATCCAGTTCCTAGCTCAGAGGAGGACTGATGGGCATGAAGAAATCATGCTAAGGGGGCTTGCGCCAATGCTGAAGCTGGTTCCACAAGCTAGCCAGCAACAATGTGTTGCCTCCCTCACCTTGGTCCTAAAAATGTTCTCCCTGCCATACCAGGGAGACATTTTATTTGATATAAACCATTTACTCCAAAAATATTTGGTGGCTTCCAATCAGCAACCTCCATCATTTCAGCAGGCTCAACATACTTGCCATGGTCCTCATTCTGCGGGTCCGACTTTCCAGGGGTCCCAAGAACAGAACCCTCCCCTTGCTTAGTCCTTAAATGTGGGCATGTTTGCAGCTGCTACACCCCAACTACCCAGGTACGGCCGGCGTCATCGTACGCCCCTGGCTCTTTTACCAGAGACTTATTTGAGTTGTAATTTATTTTTTATTTGGTTTGTGTGCTTTTTGGTTTGTGTGCAGCATTGTTTTGCATTAGAAAGTCAAAAAATGTCTACGTTCAAAACACAAAAGATGTTTTATTGTTTTACAGTAAAATTTTTTTTAAAAACAATCCATTGACTTATGTTTATTCAATTATACAACACAGTGGAACACTTCAACCAGTTTTAGTCACAACAGATAAACACCAAAAAAAAACGCAAACACACTTCATCAGGCAACAGAATAGTTTGTGTAAAAAATTGATAAAGAGGTATTAGAAGGTTTGGGGTTTCTAATTTTAAAATCCAAATCCAAATTTAATAAAAGATTATGGATTTTTAAAATAGAAATGTCCAAACCTCAGCCCGCAAGCCCGCGTCAAGTGTCCTCAGTGTCTTGCAAGTCCCTACACTCAACTATACCACAGTAAATATTTGCAAACTATCTACAAAATAAAAAAACACTAATGAGGCCAGAAGATTTCAAAAACTGACACGAATAGCGTCCCTCTGCCATGGCAAGGACCCCTCGGGACTTGAAAAGTAGTCTGCATAGAGTTCCCGAACTGCAAGTCCAGCAGTCCCAGGTCGCCTATGCAGGGTCCGATCCAAACCCAATTCTGATAACGTCGGAAGATCATCCATGTCACCAGAAGAGGAAGCCTCATGAATCCTGGTGAAGTTGTGTAGAACAACACAAGATTGAATCACCAGGGTAGCATTATCCGGATTCATCTGTATGGATGACAAAAACACCCTCCACTTGCTGGAGAGTATCCCGAAAACGCACTCAACATACCGACGGGCACCAGTCAACCGGTAGTTGAAAATACGCCTCCTGACATCCAAACCACGCTTTGGGAAGGGCCGCATAACATGGGGAGTTAATGCAAACCCTTCATCCGCCATGATGACAAATGGAGCCGGCGGACCAGCAGATCCGGGCAGTCTTCTGGCCTCGGGCAGGGCAAGCTGGTTGGCACGAAGCCGCTCCCCCATTCTAGAAGCACTAAAGATGCGAGCATCAGCAGTGCTTCCATAGGCCCCAATATCAACCATTATAAACCGGTAGTTACTGTCAGCAACAGCCATCAGTACTACCGAAAAATACTGTTTATAATTGAAGAATCGGGACCCTGAGTGAGGCGGATTCTTCACACGGATGTGCTTGCCATCCATTGCCCCAATGCAGTTTGGAAACTGCGCAGAAATTTGGAAGCCCTTAGCAATCCGAAACCAATCATCCGCCTTGGGCTGCGGCATCACCGTCTCTCGGAGTTGCAGCCAGATGACTTGACAAGTGTGACGGACTATCCGAGAAATCGTCGAGGTTCCTAGAAGAAACTCAAAATGCAGGGATGCAAATGAGTTACCAGTGGCAAGGAATCTGTTGGCAAATGGAAAAAAAAGTTAAAAATCCACACAAAAACAAAGTGCACAGCAGATGCAGGAATCACGTTTAATGTTTTAGACCAAAATTTATTTCTAAAAACCTAGGTCAATGGTGTCAAACCTATGGCACGGATGGCAGAGGCAGCACTCTAGGGCCTGTCTGTGGCCCCACGCTCCGTCAAAAATCTCAAAGGGAAATTCCAATAAAATAACTTACACTTTTCATACCATTCATCAGCACAGGCCACACTAAGAACGGGACAGTAGACAGTCTATTATAGTTATTATATAACTTACACTTTTCATACCATTCATCAGCACAGGCCACACTAAGAACGGGACAGTAGACAGTCTATTATAGTTAGGATGAAAAATACATGGAAGCAAAACGAATTCGGAATATAGAATTTTGTGTAAGTTGTGGGTTAAATTTGGGGATCACAGTGTTAAGTAAACGGCTCCAACACACTACCTAATGGCCTATGTTGAATAAGCCAAACCCCTGAAAACCCCAAAAAAGGGCTAAGAGAAAAACACTAACAGCTATTGGGGTGAGGCCAGTATTAACACAAGTGCACAACTGTGTTTAGAGCCTTGGAAATGAAGAAATTTAACAGCCACTTCTGAAGTATGCGAACATTGTGCACAATTAGTATGCTACCTGAAAAACACAGGTGTTTCATTGAACAAACTCACACAAAATAACGTACTGCGCGGTATCTAGGCGACAAACTGGGGGATGCATGCAGAAAGGGCTCCTGTCTGAGGGCACCAACTCTTCAAGCCAATATAATAATACACAGCACTCGCCAGTAGTTTGAAACCAAAAAGAGAGTTATTCACTCATACAGGCAGGTTACTGCCTGCTGGAACCTGGCTGACTGACTAAATAATTCAACTTTATACACTAACTACTGTCCAGTGCATTGGATTATTGCAGTGTCTCTTAAACGTTACCTGAACACAAGTTGAAAACTTGCACAAAGGGGAAAACACAAATTCAATTTAGAATGTCATATGACAGGGATTACCTGGATTTAAAAGCACAAATTAAATGTAACAAACAGACAAATTAAGCAGACTTTAAGCAAACAGTAGCACATGTCTAGCAGCAGCCATTTTCTTGCACATGTTCCTCCTGACACAAGCACGGCACATTACTGGTGAAACTTTACAAGTACTATACTGCTTACCTCAACGTGACGATGAGCCTTTCCTCAGGTGAAATGCTGCGCCTCATATTGGTGTCCATAAAGGTAAGGACAGTACGTAGAGACGACAGCAACCGATCAAAGGTACCCACTGACATCCGACAGAAGGAATAGAACTTCTCTGGATGCAGCCGCAGATCTTTGTAGAGGGTATGGAAGTGTCCTTTCCGGTAACGTTGTGAAACAATCGGATGGACCCAAAATTGTCGCCTTCTACACAGTTCCTCGTCCAACAAAGGAGTGCGCTGTCCCCAACGCCGAGAAACCAGCCAATGCAGCACGACCTCTTCCTCTGAATCCGACATGGTGATACAGCAAAGAGAAGCAGCCAAAATAACCTCTGTATCTGGAAAGACTACAGAAAATGGCCACAAAACCAAACTCAGGTGCCCTTGATTCACACCAGTTTCTAGGGTGGAGTTAGTAAAAATTCATTTTTTTCACCATACCATGATTTTTGACGGTCCGCAAAAAAAACTGACACGGAGACACACGGAAGCACAACGGAAGAAAAAATGGACACGGATCACGGAACAACGGAGGCCCGTTTTGCGGACCGAGAAAAAATACTGTTGTGTGCATGAGGCCTTATTCATAGGTTTCCATAGACAGCATGGGGGTTGATTGTTCAATGGGAGTTGTGTTTGTGTTTCACAGACATTCTGCGGGGATCCCAGTGGGCAGGACGGGTCTCATCCACCTGTCTGTCCTAGGGGTGGTATACACACACCTTTTGTATTCTTAATCATGCCTGGTGGCGTTCTCTCATACGGAGCTACGCCACCTGAATCGTACGAGTGGAACTGCAGGAACCTCCACTGTCTGTTCCCTAATCAAGGGTAACCATCCTGTAACAGTGTTGCTGCCCCTTGCTGGTCGCTACAATTTGTTCAAACCGCAGCTGCACTCTCGATTCTCTGAACTTTACCCCTTCCTCTATTACTATTGATAGAGGTCTACATAGCTCTGTATCCCTCACTCTGTCACACTCCTAGACCCTTGCTGCCTATCGACAGTGCTCTAGACTAATCCTCACTGCCACTTAAAGACTGTCTAAAACTTGGAGGCACTATACCACCCCTCCCGACATGTTTCGCCGCTACCTGTGGCTTCGTCAGTTATCTCCATGTGGCATAGCCCTTTATTTACAACAGGCTCTGAGTACAGTGCCTTTAAATAAGTGGTTGTCGAAAGGCTTCACAAAGGTTCAGCATTTTATTTCTTCTGCTCACACCAGATGGAAACGCGAAACCCTCTTTACTTACTGACGACATTTCTAAAGAGATCAGTGACTTCAGGCATGGATCTTCGCACTTAACATCCACATATACTATGCCAAAATGTCCATGAGAAGGAAATTGATCAGCTTAATGATGAGATATCCTACTTCCGTTTTGAAGACATAGAGAACAGAGCCCACAAATCAGGGGCCAAATTGAGCTCATAACTGACCAGCAATCTACAGTGACCACCCTGTTCCAAGAGCTAGCCCCAATAAATTCCCATTGAGCAGCTTAGGATACACAGAGCTCTCAACACAAAAAAGACCAGATACTCCCCAAGGAATATTAAGCTGAAATTACATCATAGTCGCATATACTGTAGACACCTTGTCAGAACACTCCATGGATACATATAGAGTGTCCGCTGCTAAACAGCTTTGTGTCTACCAGCTACGCACATCTAGAGGCTGAAAGTTATGCCTGTTCTTCTTTCTAAAATAGCTCAAGCAATTTTACGTCTGGACTTTGACTGGGCCATTCTAACATATGAACATGCTTTGATCTAAACTATACCACTGTAGCTCTGGCTGTATGTTTAGGGTCATTATTTGGCCCCATCCATCTTTCCATCAACTCTGACCGGCTTCCCTGAAGAAAAGCATCCCCACAGCATGATGCTGCCTCCATGTTTTTTAGTGGGGATGGTGTGTTGAGCGTGATGTGCAGTTAGTTTTCCACTACACATAGCATTTTGCATTCAGGCCAAAAAGTTAAACTTTGGTCTCATCTGACCAGAACACCTTCTTCCCTATGTTTGCTGTGTCCCCTACATGGCTTGTAGCAAACTGTAAATTGGGTTTCTTAAGGCTTGCTTTCAAAAATAGATTTCTTCTTGCCACTTTTTCATAAAAGCCAGATTTGTGAAGTACGCACGACTAATAGTTGTCCTGTAGACAGATTCTCCCACCGGAGCTGTGGATCTCTGAAGATCCTCCAGAGTGACCATGCGACTCTTGGCTGCCTCTCTAATTAGTGATCCACTTTGGCTGTCAGATTAAGTGGACGGCCATGTCTTGGTAGGTTTGAAGTTGTGCCATACTCCTTCCATTTTGGGATGATGGATTGAACAGTGCTCCATGAGATGTTTAGAGCTTGGGATATATTTTTTTATAACCTAACTCTGCTTTACACTTCTACACAACTTTATCCCTGACCTGTCTGGTGTGTTCCTTGGTTTTCATCTGTTTTATCACTAATGTTCTATAACAAATCGCTGAGGCCTTCACAGAACAGCTGTAGTAGGTGACTTCTGAAGGCAATTGGCCACACTTGATTTTATGTAGGGGTATAAGAGCACAGGGGGCTGAACGCCACACTTTTCAGATTTTTATTTATAAAACATTTTGAAAACCATGTATCATTGTCTTTTCACTTCAAATATGCTTTGTGTTGGTTTATCACATAAAAATACATTTAAGTTTGTGAGTGTAACGTGGCACCCCTCCAATCCATCCTCAACTCTGCTACCTGGTTAATCCTTCTCTCCCCTCCATTAGCTCCCAATTGCCTAACAAATGCTGTTCAAAATACTAATAATAACATACAAGGCCATCCACAATCTGCCCCATTACCCTATTAAAACATATGCTATTTGTTGTACTAAAAACATAATATATTTGTTACGCTGAGCGCTCCGGGTCCCCTGCTGGCCGCGGAGCGCTCACAGCGTATGCCCCCAGGCAGCACTCCAGTGTCTCGGCGTGTGCGTCCTCGCTCTCTAGGGCGCGCGTGCGCCGGGACTCTTAGATTCAAAGGGCCAGTGCACCAGTGATTGGTGCCTGGTCCAAAAGGGATATTAAGGGTTAAGGTTTGTGAGAGGCAGTGCTGACTTAATTAGGCTGCACCTGTGCACTGCCCATTTATACCTTCTCCTCCCACAGCTTCCTGCCGGATCTTTGTGCCTTGTGCCTCAGAGAAAGCGTTCCACAGTGTTTGTTTGCCTTGCCTGTTGCCGAACCCGTTGCTACCGTCTACTCGCCTTAGAACCTTTGCCGCCTGCCCTGACCTCTGCTACGTCCGACTACGCTCTTGCCTTCTCCCTGTGTACCACGCCTTATCAGCTGCCAGAGAGGTCGAGTTGTTACTAGGGGACACGACCTGGTAGTTACCGCCGCAGCAAATCCATCCCGCCTTGCGGCGGGCTCTGGTGAAGACCAGTAACTGCTTAGAACCGGTCCTTTAGTACAACCCGCGCCATCGCCTCTCTGGTCCAGAGGATCCACTCCCTGTCCTGCCGGTACGTGACAGTAAGATCCGGCCATGGATCCCGCTGATGTTCCCCTGCCAAGCCTAGCGGACCTCACCACTATTGTGGCCCAGCAGGGTCAACAGCTGGCCCAGCTGACCGCCATGTTTCAGCAGCTCCTGCCTTGTCAGCAACAGCCAGCTCCTCCGTCTGCTCCTGCTGCGTCACCGCCGCCTGCAGTTGCCACCGGTTCCAGAATCCGTTTGTCCCTACCAGACAAATATGACGGAGATCCTAAGCAGTGCCGTGGGTTCTTGTCACAGTGCTCTCTCCACCTCGAGCTTCTGTCCGACCAGTTTCCTTCTGAGCGAGCCAAGGTAGCCTTTATTCTCTGTTTGCTGTCCGGGAAGGCCCTGGCCTGGGCTACACCACTATGGGACCGCGCAGATCCTGCCACCGCTTCCGTCCAGAGCTTCTGCCTAGAGTTCCAGAATCTTTTTGAGGAGCCTGCCCGGGTTACCTCCGCAGAGACTTCCTTACTAAATTTGACCCAAGGAGGTTCTTCCGTGGGTGACTATGCCATTCAGTTCCGCACCCTGGCCTCTGAGCTGAACTGGAACAATGAAGCCCTTTGCGCCACCTTCAAGAAGGGACTTAATAGTGAAGTAAAGGACGTTCTGGCTGCACGTGAGCTTCCTTCCACTCTTAGTGACCTCATCTTGCTGGCCACTAGGATAGACAAACGTTTCGCCGAAAGACAAGAGGAACTCCTCCTTGAAAAGGAAAAAGCTCGTCCTAGACGCTTTCCTCGTCTGGCTCCCGTCTTTCTGCGTCCACCTCAACCCGCTACTGGGCTTTCCGCCATGGAAGCCATGCAGGTGGATCGGTCACGCCTGACTCCGCAAGAATGAAGCCGCCGCAGAAACGAGAACCTGTGTCTGTACTGTGCCAGTACCGAGCACTTCCTAGTAAACGTGGGAGAGGCGTTGCTAGGTGTGGATTCTTCCTCTCCATGTCTCATCATGCAGTTGATCATCTCTTCCAAGTCCTCTTTCTCCGCAGCCGCCTTCTTGGATTCCGGTTCAGCTGGCAACTTCATTCACGCCTCCTTGGTTGATAAGTACCGTATTCCAGTAATCCGTCTACCCAAGCCGTTTTTCATCTCTACTGTTAACGGTGAGAGACTCTCTGCCACCGTACAGTTCCGTACCCAGCCTCTGCAGATGGACATCGGAATATTTCATACCGAGACTATAGAGTTCTTTGTCCTTCCCTTCTGTTCCTCTGAACTCCTCCTGGGTCTGCCGTGGCTTCAACGTCATAGTCCTGTCCTGAATTGGTCCACCGGTGAGATCCTGCGTTGGGGTTCCTCCTGTTCGGACCGCTGTCTCAAGCCTGCTCTGGTCAAACAGAACCCGCAAGTTTCTCCGCCTTCTGGGCTGCCCAAGCCATACCATTCCTTCGCGGATGTCTTCTGCAAGAAACAAGCTGAGGTCCTTCCTCCTCACCGATCCTATGATTGCCCGATCGACCTGATACCCGGTTCTACTCCACCTCGGGGCAGAATTTATCCTCTCTCACCTCCTGAGACTCTTGCCATGTCCGACTATATACGTGAGAACCTACAGAGAGGATTCATAAGAAAATCTTCTTCTCCTGCTGGGGCCGGTTTTTTCTTCGTGACAAAAAAAGACGGCTCCCTCCGCCCCTGCATTGACTACAGAGGTCTTAATAAAATTACCATCAAGAACCGTTACCCTCTGCCTCTAATCTCTGAGCTATTTGATCGTCTCCGAGGGGCTAAGATCTTCACAAAATTGGACCTTCGAGGGGCCTATAATCTGATCCGTATCCGGGAAGGAGACGAATGGAAGACCGCCTTTAACACAAGGGATGGCCATTTTGAGTATTTGGTGATGCCCTTCGGCCTCTGCAACGCACCTGCTGTCTTCCAGGAATTCGTCAATGATATTTTCAGGGACTTATTTTACACCTGCGTGGTCGTATACCTGGATGATATCCTGATCTTTTCCTCCAATTTGGATCAACACAGGGTCCATGTGCAACAAGTTCTTACTCGTCTCAGGAGAAATCGCCTGTACGCTAAACTTGAAAAATGTATTTTTGAACGGACCTCCCTGCCTTTCCTGGGATACATTATCTCAGCCCAAGGACTTCAAATGGACCCAGCCAAGCTCTAGGCGGTTCTGGATTGGCCACACCCCTCTGGTCTCCGAGCCATACAAAGATTTCTGGGCTTTGCGAATTACTACAGGCAATTCATCCCTCACTATTCCACTCTGGTAGCTCCTATCGTGGCCCTCACAAGAAAAGGAGCTAACCCCAAATCCTGGCCTTCCCAAGCCGAGGAAGCCTTCCAGTCCCTGAAATGCGCCTTTGCCTCTGCACCCGTTCTCTCTAGACCAGATTCCACCAAGCCTTTCTCTCTTGAAGTGGATGCCTCCTCGGTGGGAGCCGGAGCTGTCCTCACTCAGAAGTCTTCCCGGGGCTTCTTTTCTAAAACATTCTCTTCCACAGAGAAATTACTCCATTGGGGACAGGGAACTGCTGGCTATTAAATTGGCACTGGAGGAATGGAGACATTTACTCGAGGGCGCCACACATCCTGTGTACATCTTCACGGACCACAAGAACCTGGCTTATCTCCAGTCTGCTCAGAGATTAAATCCCCGTCAGGCTCGTTGGTCTCTGTTCTTCGCCCTCTTTAATTTTGAGATCCATTTCCGTCCAGCTTGTAAGAACATTAGGGCAGATGCTCTGTCTCGCTCCTCTGATGTGGTGGGCGACGAGTTAACACCTCGATATATTATCCCTCCAGAACGCCTTATAACAGTCGCTCCCGTGGACCTGCGCCTTCTTCCTCCTGGCAAATCCTACGTACCCCCACGTCAGCGGCTGCGAATTCTCAAGTGGGGCCACGCCTCCCCTTTTGCCGGTCATCCAGGGGTGCAAAAGTCTCTCCAACTAATCTCCCAAAGGTACTGGTGGTCTTCTCTAGAGAAAGATGTCTCGGACTTCGTCCAGGCCTGTATGATTTGCGCCTGGGATAAATCGCCTCGCCAGAAACCAGCGGGTCTCCTCAAGAGGAGACCCGCTGGTTTCTGGCGAGGCGATTTCTAGAGAAGACCACCTCTACCCATTCCTGAAGTTCCCTGGTCTCACATCGCCATGGATTTTATTACAGATCTTCCCTCCTCCCATGGCAAGTCCGTTATTTGGGTCGTGGTGGATCGCTTTTCCAAGATGGCTCACTTTGTACCCCTGCCCGGTCTTCCCTCTGCACCCATGTTGGCCAAACAATTTTTCCAACACATCTTCCGTCTCCATGGCCTTCCCAAACATATTGTCTCGGATCGTGGGGTACAATTCGTCTCCAAATTCTGGAGGGCTCTATGTGCTCAGCTCGGGATCAAATTGGACTTTTCTTCTTCGTACCATCCTCAGTCTAACGGCCAAGTAGAACGGGTGAACCAAATTTTGGGTGACTATCTGCGTCACTTTGTATCTTCACGCCATGACGACTGGGCTGATCTACTTCCCTGGGCGGAGTTCTCCTACAACTACAAACAATCCTCTGCCTCTAACAAGTCTCCTTTCTTTGTAGTTTTTGGCCGTCATCCTCTTCCACCTCTGCCGCAGTCTCCCACTCCTTCTTCTGTACCTGCCGTGGACAGTCTTGTACAGGATTTTTCCTCCATCTGGCGAGAAACCCACGCTGCTCTCCTCAAGGCTTCCACCCGTATGAAGGTTCAAGCTGACAAGAGACGCAGATCTCCTCCGGAATTTCGCCCGGGTGACAAGGTGTGGCTCTCCTCTAGGTACATCCGATTTAGGGTCCCAAGTTACAAGTTGGGCCCTCGTTTCTTGGGACCCTATAAAATCAAGAGTAGTATCAATCAAGTTTCTTATCAGCTTCATCTTCCTCCCTCCCTCCGAATCCATAACTCCTTCCATGTCTCCCTTCTTAAACCTGCTGTCTTTAACCGTTTTTCTCCCAAGCTTGTTTCTCCCACCCCTGTCGCCGGTACCTCCGATATATTCTCTGTCAAGGAGATCTTGGCGACCAAGATCTCCCGGGGAAAAAGATTTTTTTTGGGTCGACTGGGAGGGCTGCGGTCCTGAGGAGAGGTCATGGGAGCCGGAGGAGAACATCCTAGACCGCAGTCTCATCCGCAAGTTCTTCGGTACCAAAAAGAGAGGGAGACCAAAGGGGGGGTACTGTTACGCTGAGCGCTCCGGGTCCCCTGCTGGCCGCGGAGCGCTCACAGTGTATGCCCCCAGGCAGCACTCCAGTGTCTCGGCGTGTGCGTCCTCGCTCTCTAGGGCGCGCGTGCGCCGGGACTCTTAGATTCAAAGGGCCAGTGCACCAGTGATTGGTGCCTGGTCCAAAAGGGATATTAAGGGTTAAGGTTTGTGAGAGGCAGTGCTGACTTAATTAGGCTGCACCTGTGCACTGCCCATTTATACCTTCTCCTCCCACAGCTTCCTGCCGGATCTTTGTGCCTTGTGCCTCAGAGAAAGCGTTCCACAGTGTTTGTTTGCCTTGCCTGTTGCCGAACCCGTTGCTACCGTCTACTCGCCTTAGAACCTTTGCCGCCTGCCCTGACCTCTGCTACGTCCGACTACGCTCTTGCCTTCTCCCTGTGTACCACGCCTTATCAGCTGCCAGAGAGGTCGAGTTGTTACTAGGGGACACGACCTGGTAGTTACCGCCGCAGCAAATCCATCCCGCCTTGCGGCGGGCTCTGGTGAAGACCAGTAACTGCTTAGAACCGGTCCTTTAGTACAACCCGCGCCATCGCCTCTCTGGTCCAGAGGATCCACTCCCTGTCCTGCCGGTACGTGACAATATTGTTTAAAGGGAACCTGTCACTAGGATTTTGTGTATAGAGCTGAGGACATGGGTTGCTAGATGGCCGCTAGAACATCCGCAATATCTAGTCCCCATAGCTCTGTGTGCTTTTATTGTGTAAAAAAAAAAATATTTGATACATATGCAAATTTACCTGAGATGAGTCCTGTCCCTGACTCATCTCAGGGACAGGACTCATCTTAGCTTAATTAGCATATGTAGCAAATAAAAGTACAGAGAGCTATGGGGACTGGGTATTGCGAATGTGCTAGCAGCCATCTAGCAACCCATGTCCTCAGATCTATACACAAAATCCCGGTGACAGGTTCCCTTTAAAATGCCCATGTGGTAAAGTGTATATTTGGCAAACAAAAAGAGTCTGGTTGAATGCACATAGGGCAGATATTAGAAGGTATAGGGCAGTGTAGGCTAACCTCCGTTACTCCAGCTGTGGTGAAACTACAACTGCCAGCATGCTCCATTCATTTCTATAGAGTTCTGAGAACAGCCAAGCAAGGGTTCATCGTGGGAGCTGTAGTTTTACCACAGCTGGATTGCCCAAAGTTAGCCATCACAGGTATAGGAAATTGAGATTCACTTCCCTTTAGGGTTTATAGATGTATTATTTGTAGATCAGATAGCTATATAGACATTTATAGATAACTATATATTAGCAATTTTAAACTTTGTGTATATATATTGTAAATTACATCAGTATAAAGAGGTATTTAAACCTGCTACTAGCCCTCATCCTCACGCATGATTATCAGGACGTGGTCTCCCAAATTGTCATGTGTGATGAAGATACGCTGAATGTCTAGTGTTCTCTAGGATTACTGTCTGAGTCTGAATGTAAATCCAGGCCGTGAGTATGTACAGGTTTGGACAATCAGAGAAGGTATGGTTATACAAATGGAATGGTGAGTGATATGCATTTTGTCCACTACTAGAATTGGTGATTGGGCTCTATGACTACAGGTGGCACTGAATGAATTACTTACATGCTGGGTCACTTTGGGGCCAGAGTAAGAGGACAGTGAGGGTTAACCTGAGGTATGGAAGGGAGGGAGTGAGAAGATGTTCTTCAGCTCTTCTATGCCACAGGAGCTAACTTTCTTTGCTTCCTGTCATGTCCTTTCACTGCCTGTGATCAGCAAGCCAACTGGACTGAGGCAAGAAGATGGGTCGTGGAACTGATCATGATGTCCACTGCTATACAGATAAATTGCAGGCTCTGCACTGGGGCGTAATATGTGTTCCTATAAGATGACTCGAGTTCATTAATTATTTACATACAGGGCCCATCACCTGCCCATCACAATCTGACTAATCAAATAGTGAATCCTCCACTCCTCCTGCAGTGCCTGGCTCCTGGGAGGCCGGGTCCCCTGCTGGTGTGAGCCCAGTAGCAGCCACTATGGCAGTATATCTACAGGGGCATACTCTATCGTATGCCCCTGTTTTGACACAATCTTTCGCTTATAGCAAGGAGCATTTTATTATCACATACAGTTGTGTTCAAAATAATAACAGTCAGACATCACTAACCTGATCAATCACCGTTTTTGGTAAAAATTATATTTCTACATGGCAAATAATTTATTAGCAGGTGTAGTAGAGTAATATAAATCCAACAGTCATGCCATGCATGCTGTTGATTCTCTGTAATTCAATCACTTATTGAAAGGGCCATGTTCAAAATAACAGTAAGGAGTTAAATTAGTGAGGCCATTCATTATTTGAAAAACAGGTGGCAATTTTTTGCCATTATTTAAGGAAGGAATGCAACAAATGTTGTACATGCTGGTTATAGTGCATTTCTCTCTGGAATTCTGAGGAAAATGGGTAATTCCAGACATTGTTCAGAAGAACAGTGTACCTTGATTAAAAAGTTGATTGGAGAGGGGCAAACAATTAAAGAAGTGCAGAAAACGATAGGCTGCTCAGCTAAAATGATCGCAAATGCTTTAAAATGGCAACCAAAACCTGAAAGACGTAAAAGAAAGCAAAAAACTACCATATGAATGGATAGAAGAGCCAAAATGGCAAGGACTCAGCTAACAATCAGCTCCAGGAAGATCAAAGAAGGTCTAAAGTTACCTGTAAGCACTGTAACAATTGTGAAGCCAAGCTATCTGCAAGAAGGAGGTTACAAAGTGTTAATATAGTGGGACCGTGCTGCTCCTTATTAACACACAAAGCGTTTTTCCAAGAATGCAGGTAATCACTTTCTCTGGCTCAAGACAGACACCCTTTAGTTGGATAGCAGTGTGCTTCAACACAGATTGAAACTCAGCAAATCTATGCTGGATCGTTGAAGGCTCTTCTGCAAGATGTCATAAATCACACAATAGTGAGAGTACCTCCGGCACAATTAAAACTTTCTGTTTTGTTATACTCACAGAAGTAAAATGGTTATTCAGCATATCAATATAGTAATATTCTTTCCGCACAGGGGTGCGGACCGGGGTTTCACATAAAGCTTCATCAGGGGCGAGAATCTACCACTCCTAGGGTAGGCGGCTATTTAACCCCTGCCCCCCCACATGGCACACCTGATGATTGCATTACTAATCTGATTAATCCAGGGATTTCTACAAAGTGCTCATCTTCCAAATAAAATACATAAAAAACAAATAAAAATACAAATAAAATACACTCCATCAAACATTAAACTTCACAAACAAAAATCACATTTTGTTGTTGCTGACTCTCCCCTTTGGGAGTTATAATCTAAACACGACTAGATCAACCAATGACTGAATACAAAAATGCTTCATTCATGAATTCACTAGTCCAGGTGAGTGCCCTCCCCTTCTGGACAATTCATTGCTCCACTACTCCGGCGCAATACAATGTCAATACCTCAAATACACCTAAACCAGGCACGGCTTGAGATCGAATTCTATATTCATCCCTTTAGGTTGGAGGGTGCCTAATTTGTATATCCATTCGATCTCTCTTCTATTTATTTGCATGACTGGGTCACCACCCCGCCAATGGGGTTTAACTAATTCCACTCCCATGAACTTCAAACCTCTAGGGTTTTTCTCATGGTGCTCCTTAAAGTGTTGTCAAAGTATATCTTTTATATAAAATATAAATATTTTATATTAAAAAAATATATATTAATAAAATATGGAAATCAGTCAGGAAATCCACTAGGCGGACATAAAACGCCTTTCTTTTATCTTGAGACTCTAAATTTAATTCATGCAATTAATGAAAACAAAGGGGCAACCAATTATGCAAAATATATGTAATAATTTATTTATAAATGAGTAAAATTCCAATATAAAACTGACATAAGATCAATGGATAGACCAATTAACGCAGTACCAACAAACCACCACTAGATGGTGGTGTAATCCACTATCACTTTCTCATCAGCACAGCACAGAATTATTAAAAGTAACATATGATAAGAAAAAATGCTATATCTTTATCAAACAGACCAATAATTAATACATTAAGTGAAGCTCAGGATTTTCTGTTTACCAACAGGTTATAACATGACAAAATACAGATTAATACAAGAACAATAAATGTTGTCCCTTAACTCTGTCTCAGCCTATGACAATCAAAAATAAAATATAAATGATATTAATATGATCTTATATCCTACTCAGCAACCAGACTACGGAAATATAATTTCCCAGAGTTTTCCTCTACTCAGACAATGTCTAATCTCCCATTAGCAATATGCATCTTTGGTAAGAGGACAACTAGCATTAGGGAGGTGATTAACACTATACGTTCCCGCAATATGGGAACTCTTGACTATACGCTGAGAGGAATATCTTAATAATATCACAAGCAAAAATATAACATACGTTACCAAGTCAAGGATGGACAGGTTTCGGGTGTGATTAGTTCTTAAAACTCTTCCAGTAGACAAAAATTAATCCAAGTTTCTTTTTGTTGTTGAAGTAAATTGTTAGTTGCATTTGTTTCAGTTGAAGAGTGTAGATCCATAGATAGCTTGCCTCTCCTAACCTTTTTCATGCATAGTTTATACCCCCTGTTATCTAAGAACTCCTCCCCTTTTAGATTAGGGATCTTCAATCAGACAAGATGGGTGTATTCGTATGCAGATACCAATGATGTCATTTTAACCCTTGGAATACTGGTGAAAATGACATACTATTATTAATTTACCTCTAGATGGCACTGTTGCACCACATGACATTTTCAACATTAACTCTCAATACCTAATAATATATTCAGATGACCTCATTGACCTTCCAAATATGCATCAATATTAAGGGTTTCTTCCTGACATTTTAATTACCCCTAATCTAGACATGTTGGAGTCACCATCTCCTACTGTCTTCTTAGGGACAATGGACAATGGTTCCTTTTACTTAACATCCGGATTCATTAACCTGCCCACATGGCTGGCTAATAATATTCAGCTCTCCTCATGGAATCCAATTAGTAAGAAGATAACTTCAATACTTTTCTAAACCTTACAAGTCTATATGGTCAGTGGGATATACACGGCATAAAATATATATTCTAAATGTGTGTGTGTGTGTATATATATATATATATATATATATATATATATATATATACATCGACACACTGTTATACATAGATGACATATTATATAAGTCATTGGTTAAGATATGTTGCAAATTTAAATACACCACACAGGAATATATAGAATATAATTATGAAGACATGAATGGGACATTCACACATCCAAAGTAGACTTCCCTAATGATTTTGTAATGAAGTAAAATAATACATTGCTATTCAAATGGTTGTCTCTCACAGATGCATGTATGTAGGTCCCATTATAGTATTAACAGATACACTACATCTGCTCACAATAATTTTAAAAGACAATACACTCTATGTCCCTACAAACATGTTACCCAAACTGAACTCAGCATAACCTCATCTCGGCCTGTTTCAACCCCATAGAGAAATATCAGACTCTGGTTCAATCTGTGATTACACTTAAAGGCAATGGGCATTGATATTTAGACTATAATATCTTCAGATAAGATTGTACATTTATGAAAATGCACGACAGTGGGTAGTTAGACCTTTTTTAATGTTACGGATGTGTTCCTGTATTCTAACTTCCAGTTTTCTGAGGGTTCTTCCCACGTACTTGAGGCCACAAGGGCACTCCAGTACGTATATCACCCCTTCATTCTTACAGGACAGACCCCCTTTCACTTTGAACTCTTGTCCACTTACTGTGGACTTCACTACCCCCACATTCTGCATTCTCTCTCTCAAAATTCTATTCTTACATGGTATACAAAAGCTGCACTATGTGAAGTTCTGCGTATCTTTCTTTTTGGGGACAGTCGAAATCGCTCTATGTACTAAGCTATGAAGCCTTCCTATATATTATTTCTGGCCTCCTAGGTATCTCTTTCCCCAAAATTGGGTCATTCTTCAGTATTGCCCAGTTTCTTTTAATAGCGTTTTTCAAAAATCCTGTATTGGCATTATATTGTGTCATGAACATGAATCGGAAATCCCTTTCCTTATACTTTTTTCCACAGTCACCCTCTGTTGTGTAAACCTCCAAATTTTTGCGGCAGTCTTCCAACTCCTCCTCCTCAAATCCTTTTTCCACAAACCTTCCTTTAATCACTTTACTCTGTTTCCTATATGTCTGTGAAGGTTCTCATTTATCCAGGTCATGGAACGTTTTTAAGAAATCTACAGTACGTCCAGTTGCCTTGATTTATTCTTTACAGATATGTTTCCTATAGTCTTCTACTTTTTTACAGTTACGTGCTATTCTTTTAAACTGCTTTTTTGGGATGTTATCTAACCATATATCTTGGTGGCAGCTAGTCTTGTCAATATATGCATTCACGTCTGTTTCTTTGAAGTAAGTTTTCGGGACCAACCTTCCATTTTCCAGGGAAATACACAGATCTAGGAAATTGACCTCCACATTGCTTATATTCCCTTACGTCCTACCAGCAGCACTGATGGGGTTAACTGCCCCCCGTGGACTGGTAGGACCGGCGGAATTTTAATGAGCCCAAAGATTAAACCAATAAAAGAACTCCAGCTCCCTTAAAGGGAGGGGTTCATCCCCCAGCCCACCGTGTTTTTTTCTGTCCTCGCGGACAGGTGGACTGGCGAGTTCTCTCTTTTTTCCCCTGGTTTATTATTAGACAGGGGTTTTGGGACCATGCTGACTTAGTCTCGGTCCCTCTTTTACTTATCTGCGTGCGCTTATATTGCGCTCTTTGTAGCATGTGTTTTCCGTGCTCACAGGTCCTCCCACTCCCCTGCGATAGCCGGCAGTGCTCCTGTTGCTGGGCGCCGCCATGACCGGAAGTGACGCGGCCCTTGCCTCGGCGTCACTTCCGGTTTCCTCGGCGTCGGCCGGCCGGGTTTATCCGGCCGTTCTTTTTCTTTTTTCTGGCGCAGCAGGGATGAGCGTTATGTGGGGACATTTTCCTTACAGGCTTATGCCTTTTTTTCCCCCCTTTTCTTTCCAAAGGGAGTTTGTTTGTAGCTGTGCTTAGGGGGAGGTTTTTAGCCTTGACTTTGCCACTCCCCTGGGCGGAGCTATCCTATTTAAGCTCCCTGATTCCCTCAGTCGGTCTCTGGTTGCGCTGCTTTAACAAGCTAGCTCCAGAGTCTCCTGATTTGTGAGACATTGCCTTCAGACTGCTCTTTCTCTTTTGCTCAGCTATCTTGTTCTCTCCTCTGGTTCGTGCTTAGAACACTGGAGTTTTTTTTTTCTTATTTTCCATTTAATGATGCTTTAAATTCCTCTCCTTTTTGTTCCCTTTTTAGCTATGGCCTCTCCCAGAGAGCCCGATCAGCTTCGGAAATCAGCAACCAAGAGGAGACACCTGGCTTGCTATGACTGCAATACGCCTCTTGAGGACAGCTGCCCATTTTCCAGATGCAACAGCTGTCGTTCCGCCACTGCTACTGAGCCTTCCATGCAGGACATGTACCAGTGGGCTAAGACTTATGTCGACGACTCCATTAAAGGGGTCGTAAGTCTCCTTAATGAGAGACTACCTGTTCCCTCCCAAACACCAATGGAGGTGCACCTCCCCACCGATAGGCCTATGCCCCTTTCTGTGGGGTCATCTTCCTCGGATGAGGAAGAGACGTCTTCTGGATTCTTTCCACCGGAAAAGACCCAGAAGGTTCTAAGGTCCATCAGGTCGGGGGACCATGATGTTGACGTCGGGGAGTCTTCCGATCCCGCCTGCCGGACCCAGCGGGTCTTTAAGGCAGATGAGACCCTTCTCTCCGTGATGCGCACGGAGTGGAAAAAGCCTGAGAAAGGCCCAGTCCTTACTAGGAAGTTTAATCTTATGTTTCCTATGGCTATACCCTTAGTGGAATCATGGGGTTCCATTCCTAAGGTGGACATGGCGATTGCCAAGTTGTCCAGGCGCACTCTGGTTCCTGCAGACGATGGGTCTAGCCTGCAGGACCCTCTGATAGGAGGGCAGAGTGCACCCTCAGGAGAGGTTACTCAGCGGCCGCAGCCTCGGCCTCGACCTCTATTGCTGCCACAGAGGTCTCCTCCTTCCTCAGATCCAAGCTGAACCAAATTCAGACTGATGTTGACCAGAGTGTCTCTCGGGACGATATTCTTGCTGCCTTCAAGTCCGTCAACTTAGCGGTGGATTTCCTCTGTGACACAGCCCAACTCCAATTAAAATTGGCGGCCAAGACTATGGCTTTGGTGTCTGCCGCCAGGAGACCTCTGTGGCTCAAGCCTTGGAATGCGGATAACGCATCCAAATATAACCTCTGTGGGCTCCCCTTTGAACCTAGCCGTCTTTTCGGGTCTGAGCTAGACACTATTATGGAGGGTCTATCAGACAAGAAGGGGAAGAGCCTTCCCCAGCAGTCCTTTCGAGGCAGGGGAAGACAAGCCCGCGGAGGTCGATCAGGACAGCAGGGACGTAAGGATTGGGGGGGACCGCCTAGAAAATTTTCCAGGCGTTCCCGCAAACCCAGGGAGGCAAAGCCCTCCTGACTATGGGCCTCTCAGAGGCTCTTGGATAGACCCTGCTGTCCCTACCGTTACGCCTCTCGACTATCCCGTACCCCTCCCCACCTCCCTGTGGGGGGGCGTCTTTTCTTTTTCAGTCACGTGTGGGCCCAGGAAATTCGAGACCCCTGGGTCCAAAATATAGTAACCACCGGCTATCTAATAGACCTTATTTCTCCCCCCCCCAGGAAGATTCATTGCTACACGCAGTTTTTTGCCAACCAGGCAGAGGGTCTTGGAAGCCTATATCCAAGACTACCTTTCCAAGGGAGCCCTGGAGGAGGTACCGGCAGGGGAGAGGGGTTCAGGGATTTATTCCCCGGTATTTCTGGTACCCAAAAAAACGGGAGATCTTCGGATGATTATAGATTTGAGATTTCTCAATCGTTTCATAAAAAGGACCAGGTTCCGCATGGAAACCATAAGGTCAGTCAGCCACCTCCTCAACCCTGGGGATGTGATGGCTACTCTGGACCTCAAAGACGCTTATCTCCACATCCCGATCCACCCTTCCTCCCGGAAGTTTCTCAGGATCGCGGTCCAGATATCAGGTGTGTGCAAACATTTCCAGTTTGCCGCCCTTCCCTTCGGAATCTCTTCTGCCCCCCTGATTTTCACCAAGGTGGTAGTATCGGTAGTGGCAGCATTGAGACTCCAAGGTCTGACCATTGTCCCTTACCTGGACGACTGGCTTCTTCTAGCCTCTTCAGTCCCTCTACTTTCCCACCAACTTCATGGTCGACTCTTTACAGATGTCCCTCCGGTTGACACCAGAAAGAAAAATGCGGATTCAGGACCTAGCAAGGTTCCTTTACGTACCACGACGAGTCTCCATACGGACCCTCATGAAGATGGTGGGGCTCATGTCAGCGGCTGCGGATGCAGTCCCTTGGGCTTTATGGCACCTCCGACCCCTTCAATCGGAGGTCTTAAGCAAGTGGAACGGCAGCCCCAGGGGGCTAGATTCCCTGTGCTCCCTATCCAATCAATCCCGGAATTCCCTCAGATGGTGGTTTCATCTACCAGAAGGGAGGTCTATGACCCAACCAGCTTGGCTCATATTGACCACGGACGCGTCCCTTGTAGGCTGGGGCGCTCATCTAGACGGGTCCCCAGTTCGGGGGTCCTGGTCTCCTCAGGAGCGGCATCTTTCCTCAAATCTCCGCGAGATGCGTGCTATCCGGCTAGCCCTCCTTCACTTCGCCCCTCAAATTCGGGGCAAAGCAGTGAAAGTCCAGTCAGACAACATGACGGCCGTGCTTTATATAAACAAGCAAGGGGGCACAAGATCCGTACCCCTTCTCTTAGAGATTGGGGTAATTCTTCGGTGGGCAGAGCTGAACCTATCCCATCTATCCGCCACTCACATCAAAGGCTCTCTCAATGTCATCGCGGACCGCCTAAGTCGTGGCCTACCGACCATGGAATGGTCATTACATCCGGAGATCTTCAAACAGTTAATCCTCAGGTGGGGGATGCCAGAGGTGGATCTCATGGCAACCAAGTTCAACGCCAAGGTACAGAGGTTCTGTTCCCTTTACAGGGAGGACAACCCCCTGGCGATAGATGCTCTGACAATACCGTGGAGGTTCAGGCTGGCGTACATCTTCCCACCTTTTTCCATGATCCCGAGGGTATTGATGAAAATCCGTCAGGATCAGGCCTCGGTAATAGCCATCATACCGTTCTGGCCCAGGAGATCCTGGTTTACCCAGCTCATTCAGATGAGTCGGGGACAATATTGGAGACTCCCCCCGGAGCAGACCCTGGTGTCGTGGGACACGCATCTCTGCCCAGATCTGCACAGATTCAACCTGACAGCCTGGAGGTTGACCAGTCCCTTCCCAGAGTGGAAGGGCTCTCTGAGTCGGTCCTGAGAACTTTATCGCATTCCAGAGCAGAGTCTACCAGAAAGGCCTACTCTCGGATTATGAGGATCTTCGCCTCTTGGTGTAGCTCCAACCAGGTGGCGTCCGCAGATCCGCCCCTCTCTGCGATCTTACAGTTCCTCCAGGATGGGATAGACAGAGGTCTCTCCCCTTCTACCCTGAAGGTCCAAGTTTTTGCCATCTCGGCCTGTCTTAACAGACCATATTCTCGGGACCCGCTCATCAAGCGCTTCCTTAAAGGAGCGGAAAGATTGAAGCCTACAATACTGAGACCCGTTCCTCAATGGGATTTGTCAGTTGTTCTTAAGGGGCTAGCATCTCCCCCCTTTGAACCCTTGGAGGAGGCAAGTTTTAAACTTTTAACTCTTAAGATGGTTTTTCTTCTGGCCATAACTTCGGCCAAAAGAGTCTCGGAGCTTCAAGCTTTCTCCGCATCTTACCCTTTATACCATGTTTCTACAAGACAGGGTCCTTCTGAAATTTCTACCTTACTTTAGACCTAAGGTTTCTACCTTCCAAAATATTAATCAGGTAGTCTCTCTACCTGTATTGCTCTCTGCCTCCTCCTCTGATGCTCCAGTTCGACATCCACTGGACATGGCTAGATGCCTTCAGATCTATGTGGATAGATCTAAAGAATTTAGGTTGGATGAAAATCTCTTTATCCTGTTTGCCGGTAAGTCAAAAGGCCGGAAAGCGTCTAAGACGACTATTAGTCGCTGGGTTAAGGAGGCCATTAGGGAAGCCTTTATTTCCCAAGCCTTAGATCCTCCGGAGTTTGTGAGGGCCCATTCTACAAGGGCCGTAGCTACCTCTGTTGCGGAAAGAAGTCTTCTCCCCCTAGAGTTGATCTGTAAGGCAGCCTCCTGGAGCTCTGAGTCTACCTTCATCTCCCATTATAGGATCGATGCTAGGATATCGGAGTTCTCGGCCTTTGGGCAGACAGTCCTTACTTCTGCCGAGCATGAGGACCCTCCCTAGGGGATTCTTCTTGCTATCTCCCCATCTGTGCTGCTGGTAGGACGTAAGGGAATCGTTAATTTCTAACGATAATTTTTTTCTTGTAACATACACGGTGGGCTGGGGGATGAACCCCTCCCTTTAAGGGAGCTGGAGTTCTTTTATTGGTTTAATCTTTGGGCTCATTAAAATTCCGCCGGTCCTACCAGTCCACGGGGGGCAGTTAACCCCATCTGTGCTGCTGTTAGGACTAAGGGAAAACAAATTATCGTTAGAAATTAACGATTGCTGGTGAAATGCAAATTCCAGTTGTTCTCATTCAAATTTTGAATCGGTGCTTCCAGCCCACATTTTTTCTCCTACCCAGATTAACTTCCTCACGACCGCCGTATGCAGGATTGCGTCTTCGCGGCGGTCGTGCTCTTCTGAGTGGACGCACCGGTGCGTCCTCTCGCGAGACGCGAGATTTCCGGGTATGCCGGCCCGCGCATGCGCATCGCGGGCCGCCAAAATTCAAAGAAGTTGTTCGTCATCAACCTGCCGGCCACGATCATTGGCTGGCAGGTTGATGATTTTCAAAAAATCCAATCAGCAGCCATTTAACCCCACATATTAGTAAATATGATGGGGTTATATGGCTGCTGTGCTCCTCTGCTCCTTCTTTTGGTCGGTTGGTTCCAGGAGAGGAGCAGAGGAGCACATCATTACTGTGAGTACCCACTACAGTACACTTAGCCCCCAGATCACCTCCCAGCACCCAATTAACCCTTTGATCACCCCTTCTTGCCCCTGTCAATCACTAGTGAAAAGGAAAAAAAGTGATCAGTGCAAACTGTCACTTTTTTTTTTTCACTGGTATTGACCGTTAGGTTTTAGGTATAGTTTAGGTCCCTTGGTTAGGTAGTTAGCGCCCAGCCCACCGCACCGCAGTCCGTTATTCGCTGATTAGCGTATCGCTAATCAGCATTTGTACTTTTATAGTATCTGAAAGTGATCAAAACTGATCACGGTCAGATCTATAATAGTACTAGTGTCACTTTAGTTCGCCCTCCACCCAAAACGCAGTGTTTGCCCGATCAGGCCTGATCGGTCGCCCACACGTGCGTTCGCCCACGCCCGCCCCACCGCAGTGACAAAACATTTTTTTTTTTTTATCACTGCACATTCACTTTACACGCACTGCGGCGATAAAAAAATCAGTTTTGATATTTTTTATCAACCGCAGCGGCCTCCGGTACTTCGCTAGCCTCCCCTTTGTAAGACAGGCTTGCTTTTTTTTTCTTGGGTAGTCTCAGGGAATACCCCTAAATTTAGTTGCCCACATGTCTAACAGGGAGTATTCCTCTGAAGAGGCCTACAGGCTTCTGACCCAGTCGGATGAGGAGTGGGAACCCTCATCTGATGAATCCAGCGGGTCAGAATACGAACCTGTAGAAAGCAGTGGCTCTCTGACCCAAAGTTCGGACGAGGAGGTTGAGGTCCCTGATAGCAGCAGGCGTACCCGGCCCCGTGTCGCTAGACCGCAGGTTTCGCAGGATCCGCTTCAAGAGCAGCAGAGTGGGGCTGGTGCTGTCGGATTATGTGGTGAGGCATACACCAGCAGCCCAGCCCTTCCTGGACCTAGTACCAGCACTGCCGTACAACCTGGTGAAGTAGCGAGCACCAGAAGGGCAGTTGAAGCTGGTACGGTGGCACGTGCAGTAGTGGCCCCGTCGCAGCCACCGCAAAGACGTGCCCGTAGAGCCCCTAGAATCCCAGAGGTGCTGGCAAACCCTGATTGGCAGTCCCCAACTTCAGCCGCACCCGTAGTTTTCCCTTTCACTGCCCAGTCTGGAGTTCGGGTTGAGACAGCTCAGATCGGTTCGGCCCTGGGATTTTTTGAGCTGTTCTTGACTGCGGAGCTTTTAGACTTAGTTGTGGCCGAAACAAACAGATATGCCACACAATTTATAACCGCTAACCCGGTAAGCTCTTATGCCCAGCCTTTCCGGTGGAAACCAGTCCAAGTTTCCGAAATTAAAACTTTTCTGGGCCTCCTCCTCAACATGGGCCTGACAAAAAAGCATGAATTGCGGTCATATTGGTCCACGAACCCAATTCATCACATGCCCATGTTCTCTGCTGCTATGTCCAGGACACGATTTGAGACCATCCTGCGTTTCCTGCACTTTAGTGATAACAGCACCTCCCGTCCCAGGGGCCACCCTGCTTTTGACCGGCTCCACAAAATTCGGCCCCTCATAGACCATTTCAACCTGAAATTTGCAGATATTTATACCCCAGAGCAAAACATCTGCGTAGACGAGTCCCTTATACATTTTACCGGGCGCCTTGGCTTCAAACAATACATCCCAAGCAAGCGCGCCCGGTATGGGGTCAAATTGTATAAGCTCTGTGAAAGGGCCACAGGCTATACCCACAAATTTCGGGTCTATGAGGGAAAAGATCAGACCCTGGAGCCGGTCGGTTGCCCTGACTACCTGGGGAGCAGTGGGAAGACAGTTTGGGACTTGGTGTCACCCTTATTCGGCAAGGGGTACCATTTTTATGTGGACAATTTCTACACAAGTGTGGCCCTCTTTAGGCATTTGTTTCTAGAACGGATTGGCGCCTGTGGTACCGCGTGAACTAGTCGCGCGGGCTTCCCCCAACGGCTCGTTAGCACCCGTCTTGCAAGGGGGCAGAGGGCCGCACTGTGTAACGAAGAACTGCTCGCGGTGAAATGGAGAGACAAGCGTGACGTTTACATGCTCTCCTCCATTCACGCAGACACGACAATGCAAATTGAGCGAGCAACCCGTGTCATTGAAAAGCCCCTCTCAGTCCACGACTATAACCTCCACATGGGAGGGGTCGACTTCAATGACCAGATGTTGGCTCCGTATTTAGTTTCCCGACGCACCAGACGCTGGTATAAGAAGGTGTCTGTATATTTAATTCAATTGGCTCTGTACAATAGTTTTGTTCTCTACAGTAAGGCTGGGAGAACTGGATCCTTCCTCAAATTTCAGGAAGAGATCATCGCGAACCTCCTGTATCCAGGAGGTTCCGTGGCCCCATCCACCAGTGTAGTTAGCCGTCTACACGAGCGACACTTCCCCAGTGTTGTTGCTGGTACCTCAAACCGACCGCCACCCCGAAAAAAATGTCGTGTCTGTAGCAGGAGTGGAATAAGGCGTGACACCCGCTATTTCTGTCCTGACTGTCCGGACCACCCTGCCCTATGCTTTGGAGAGTGTTTCCGGAAGTACCACTCACAGGTACACTATTAGCATAGGGATCATCTCACCAGGATAGGCACACAGGGCTATTAGGGCCCATTCACTCACAGCTGCTGCAAACGTCTCCTTTCACATGGGACAAAGTGCATAACGCACTTCGCCACATCTTTGGGCGATTTGCGCTTTGCACATTGTCCCATGGGGAAGGAGAGGTTTGTTCTATAAAGGTAAAAAAAACAAAAAAAAAACAGGTAAGCAAACAGGTTAATGTTTAGTTCCAAAAGTTAAAGTTACATGTTCTGTTCCAAAGTTAATAAAATTATTGCGTTGTGGCCTGTTTTTTTTTTTTTTTTTTTTTTTTTTACCTTCCAGGTGGACCAACCGATCGACCAGCTGCAGCACCGATGTGCATTCTGACAGAAGCATTGCGCTGCTGTCAGATTACATGCAAGTCGGTGTATGCGGCGCTGCAAGACGGGATTTTCTCCTCTGCAGTGACAGATATGATTTTATTCATCCACATCGATTGATGCGAATGGAGAAATCTGGTTTTCCAGGGCATACGAGCTAAGTGGGTATGGATGTAGGGCGGAGCTCCTATGTCCTGGCAGACGCCTTTCCCCTCCATTTTCTTTTTTTGGCAGAGATTTTTTCATCCACATTGATCGATGCGAATGAAGAAATCTGTGCCGTTCATTTTTTTTCTTTCAGCCCAGAGGCTGAACGGAAAAAAAAATCTCATTACCTGTATGCTCAATATAAGGAGGATAGCAGAAACTCCTAATGCTGGCCATACATGTAATGATTGCGGAGACCCTCAAATGCCAGGGCAGTACAAACACCCCACAACTGACCCCATTTTGGAAAGAAGACACCCCAAGGTATTTGCTGAGGGGCATATTGAGTCCATGAAAGATTGAAATTTTTGTCCTAAGTTAGCGGAAAGTGAGACTTTGTGAGAAAAAACAAAAAAAAATCAATTTCCGCTAACTTATGCGAAAAAAAAAAAATTTCTATGAACTTGCCAGGCCCCTCATTGGATACCTTGGGGTGTCTTCTTTCCAAAGTGGGGTCACATGTGGGGTATTTATACTGCCCTGGCTTTTTAGGGGCCCTAAAGCGTGAGAAGAAGTCTGGGATCCAAATGCCTAAAAATGCCCTCCTAAAAGGAATTTGGGCACCTTTGCGCATCTAGGCTGCAAAAAAGTGTGACACATATGGTATCGCTGTACTCAGAAGAAGTTGGGGAATGTGTTTTGGGGTGTCATTTTACATATACCCATGCTGGGTGAGATAAATATCTTGGTCAAATGCCAACTTTGTATAAAAAAATGGGAAAAGTTGTCTTTTGCCAACATATTTCTCTCACCCAGCATGGGTATATGTAAAATGGCACCCCAAAACACATTCCCCAACTTCTCCTGAGTACGGCGATACCAGATGTGTGACACTTTTTTGATGCCAAGGTGGGCAAAGGGGCACATATTCCAAAGTGCACCTTTCGGATTTTGCAGGCCATTTTTTACACATTTTGATTGCAAAGTACTTCTCACACATATGGGCCCCTAAATTGCCAGGGCAGTATAACTACCCCACAAGTGACCCCATTTTGGAAAGAAGACACCCCAAGGTATTCTGTGAGGGGCATGGTGAGTTCCTAGAATTTTTTATTTTTTGTCGCAAGTTAGTGGAATATGAGACTTTGTAAGAAAAAAAAACAAAAAAAAAACATCATCATTTTCCGCTAACTTGTGACAAAAAAAAAAAATTCTAGGAACTCGCAGTGCCCCTCACGGAATACCTTAGGGTGTCTTCTTTCCAAAATGGGGTCACTTGTGGCGTAGTTATACTGCCCTGGCAATTTAGGGGCCCATATGTGTGAGAAGTACTTTAAAAAATGACCGGTGAAATCCGAAAGGTGCACTTTGGAATATGCGCCCCTTTGCCCACCTAGGCTGCAATAAAGTGTCACACATGTGGTATCGCCGTACTCAGGAGAAGTTGGGGAATGTGTTTTGGGGTGTCATTTTACATATACCCATGCTGGGTGAGAAAAATATCTTGGTCAAATGCCAACTTTGTATAAAAAAATGGGAAAAGTTGTCTTTTGCCAAGATATTTCTCTCACCCAGCATGGGTATATGTAAAATGACACCCCAAAACACATTCCCCAACTTCTCCTGAGTACGGCAATACCACATGTGTGACACTTTTTTGCTGCCAAGGTGGGCAAAGGGGCGCATATTCCAAAGTGCACCTTTCGGATTTCACCGGTCATTTCTTACACATTTTGATTGCAAAGTTCTTCTCACACATTTGGGCCCCTAAATTGCCAGGGCAGTATAAATACCCCACAAGTGACCCCATTTTGGAAAGAAGACACCCCAAGGTATTCTGTGAGGGGCATGGTGAGTTCCTAGACTTTTTTATTTTTTGTCGCAAGTTAGTGCAATATGAGACTTTGTAAGAAAAAAATAAATAAAAATCATCATCATTTTCCGCTAACTTGTGACAAAAAATAAAAAGTTCTATGAACTCACTATGCCCATCAGCGAATACCTTAGGGTGTCTACTTTCCGAAATGGGGTCATTTGTGGGGGTTTTCTACTGTCTGGGCATTGTAGAACCTCAGGAAACATGACAGGTGCTCAGAAAATCAGAGCCGTTTCAAAAAGCGGAAATTCACATTTTTGTACCATAGTTTGTAAATGCTATAACTTTTACCCAAACCATTTTTTTTATCAAAGACATGTAGAACTATAAATTTAGCGAAAAATTTATATATGGATGTCGTTTTTTTTGCAAAATTTCACAGCTGAAAGTGAAAAATTTCATTTTTTTGCAAAAAAATCGTTACATTTTGATTAATAACAAAAAAAGTAAAAATGTCAGCAGCAATAAAATACCACCAAATGAAAGCTCTATTAGTGAGAAGAAAAGGAGGTAAAATTCATTTGGGTGGTAAGTTGCATGACCGAGCGATAAACGGTGAAAGGAGTGTAGTGCCAAAGTGTAAAAAGTGGCCTGGTCATGAAGGGGGTTTCACCTAGCGGGGCTGAAGTGGTTAAGAGGCAGTCGTTGATGAATCTCCTCCATACCCGCAATTCACCTCCATAGATTTTCCTTCCTAATATTGGGATAATGTTCTTCTCCTCCCATACCCCCATAAAAATATTCGTGAAACTGGGTGCGAATTTCAAGCCCATCGGGGTTCCAGTGCATTGGACGTAAAAATTCCCATCAAACCAAAAATAATTACGATCTAAACAGTACTCCACACATCTCAAGATAAAAGTACCTTGTGTGTCTGTCATTAGTAGATCTTTTGACACCTGGTTCTCTATAGCTTTCACTCCTAGGGCCTTCGGTATCACAGTATATAATGAGGTCACATCGACTGTCGCCAGCCATACCTCCTCTCCATATGTCTCTATTTTTTTTTATAAGATCTAATACTCTACCCGTATGCCTCAAATAAGAAGGAATTTGTGTGACATATTTTTGTAGGTGGAAATCTATATACTCTGTGATCCTGCTTGTAAGGGAATTTATCCCCGAGACTATGGGCCTACCTGAGGGATGGTAGGTGATATATCACAGGGGTTACTAGATATTTCACCGTTAGATATTCAAATTCCTTCTTATTTAATATATCATCCCTAAGACCGTCTCTTAATAATATATCCAAAGTACTCTTATATTCTTTTGTGGGGTCACTTTTTAATTTCCTATATGTAGTCTCAACTGCCAACAATCTACACATTTCCGTCTCATATTTATCCTCATCCTTTATCTGCAGGTTTTATTACAATCAATGGGTTAGCTTCCAGATCTTGCGGGGCTTCTGAACGAGCTGGATAAAACAGAAAGTAAAAAGAAGTATAATAATTAAGGAGAGAGATTATTATACTTCTTTTTACTCTCTATTTTATCCAGCTCGTTCAGAAGTCCTCTCTTAAAGGCATCAATGCATTCATTGTTGGTATTTTTCACAATTATTTTTTTTCCCGAAGCTGGGTGTGTATTATGCCCTTTTCCTTGGTTGCGTCTTTTTCAGACGCAACCAGTGGTGCATTGGCTGCATTTTTTAAAGGGGCACTCTGATTACTCATGCAATATTTCGCAATGTTCAGTTTTTTCACAAATCTGTGTATATCCTGGAACGTCTCAAATTTATTTAACTGTATCGTGGGCGCAAATTTTAGACCCCTCCCTAGTATTGGTTTTTCTTCCTCTGATAGATTGCATGAACTCAGGTTGAAAATGCCTCTTATTGTCCCCTGATTTTCTTGGGTTCTGGACTTCTTTTTTCTCTTTCCATTTCCTCTCCTACCTCTATGTGATTTCTTTTTTGTGGAGTCGTCATATTCCTTTCCATCTCTTGTTTCCCCATAATATTCCTTTGTACTCCTTTTGTTTCCTGGTGTGGAAAATTTAGACTATTGGATATAGTTTTTCTTTCTTGTGCCTCAATTTGTGGGGGTTCATCCCTTACTCCATAGTTCTGTGGTTTATATCTCTCCTCCCTATAATATCCACCACGTTCAGAATGGTCAGAATGGTAGTTGTAGTACCTACCATCTCCACCCTATCCCCTATAATTTCCATTTCCTCTATAGTTCCCATAATTTGGGGGTCATCTCCCTGGTGGTTTCCCTGTCTTCTGACATTCTCATTCTGGTAGCAGTAGTCATTGGTGTACCCTCTATACCGGAACCGCGATGGGCGCGAAATTCGCACCCAGTTTCACAAATATTTTTATGGGGGCATGGGAGGAGGAGAACATTATCCCAATATTAGGAAGGAAAATCTATGGAGGTGAATTGTGGGTATGGAGGAGATTCATCGACAACTGCCTCTTAATCTGGGTAGGAGAAAAAAGTGGGCTGGAAGCACTGATTCAAAATTTTAATGAGAACAACTGGAATTTGCATTTCACCAGCAATTTCCTAGATCTGTGTATTTCCCTGGAAAATAGAAGGTTGGTCCCGAAAACTTACTTCAAAGAAACAGACGTGAATGCATATATTGACAAGACTAGCTGCCACCAAGATATATGGTTAGATAACATCCCAAAAGGGCAGTTTAAAAGAATAGCACATAACTGTAAAAAGGTAGAAGACTATAGGAAACAGAGTAAAGCGATTAAAGGAAGGTTTGTGGAAAAAGCATATGAGGAGGAGGAGTTGGAAGAGTGCCGCAAAAATTTGGAGGTATAAAGTATAATAAGGAAAGGGATTTCCGCTTCATGTTCATGACACAATATAATGCCAATACAGGATTTTTGAAAAACACAATTAAAAGAAACTGGGCAATACTGAAGAATGACCCCATTTTGGGGAAATAAATAATATATAGGAAGGCCCCTAATCTGACTACACGCTTAGTATATAGCGCGATTTCGACTGTCCCCAAAAAGAAAGATACGCAGAAATTCACATGGTGCGGCTTTTGTATACCATGTAAGAATAGAATTTTGAGAGAGAGAATGCAGCATGTGGGGGTAGTAAAGTCCACAGTAAGTGGACAAGAGTTCAAAGTGAAAGGGGGTCTGTCCTGTAGGAATGAAGGGGTGATATACGTACTGGAGTGCCCTTGTGGCCTCCAGTACGTGGAAGAACCCTCAGAAAACTGGAAGTTAGAATACAGGAACACATCTGTAACATTAAAAAAGGTCTAACTACCCATAGTGTCTCTATACACTTTAAGGAGCACCATGAGAAAACCCTAGAGGTTTGAAGTTCATGGGAGTGGAATTAGTTAAACCCCATTGGTGGGGTGGTGACCCAGTCATGCAAATAAATAGAAGAGAGATCGAATGGATATTTTAGGCACCTAAAGGGATGAATATAGAATTCGATCTCAAGCTGTGCCTGGTTTAGGTGTATTTGGGGTATTAACATTGTATTACGCCGTAGTGGAGCAATGAATTGTCCAGAAGGGGAGGGCACTCACCTGGACTAGTGAATTAATTAATGAAGCATTTGTGTAGTCAGTCGTTGGTTGATCTAGCCATGTTTAGATTATAACTCCCAAAAATTGTGATTTTTGTTTGTGAAATTTTAATGTTTGATGGAGTGTATTTTTATTTGTTTTTTATGTATTTTATTTGGAAGATGAGCACTTTGGAGAAATCCCTGGAGTAATCAGATTAGTAATGCAATCATCAGGTGTGCCATGGGGGGGGGGGGGGGGGCAGGGGTTAAATTGCCGCCTACCCTAGCCGTGGTAGATTCTGGCCCCAGACGAAGCTTTATGTGAAACCCCGGTCGAGCTGTGTGAAAAGAATATTACTATATTGATATGCTGAATAACCATTTTACTTCTGTGAGTATAATAAAACAGAAAGTTTTAACTGTGCCGAAGGTACTCTCACTATTGTGTGATTTATGACATCTTGCAGAAGAGCCTTCAACGATCCAGCATAGATTTGCTGAGTTTCAATCTGTGTCAAAGCACACTGCTATCCAACTGAAGGGTGTCTGTCTTGAGCCAGAGAAAGTGATTACCTGCATTCTTAGAAAAACGCTATGTGTGTGAATAAGGAGCAGCACGGTCCCACTATATTAACACACTGTATTTGTGAAGAACCCACTTCATTTTGGGAGACCAGCAGCGCAAGTACCGTTGAAACCTAGTGACTCACTTTATTTCATTTTTACTGAAGAGGTTACAATTTGCCAAAGAGCACGTTGACTGGCCTAAAGAGAAATGGCGCAACATTTTGTGGACTAATGAAAGTTAGATTGTTCTTTTTGGGTCTAGTGGCTGGAGACAGTTTGTCAGATGACCCCCAAACACTGAATTGAAGACACAGTACACTGTGAAGACAGTAAAGCATGGTGGTGCAAGCATCATGATATGGGGATGTTTCTCATACTACAGTGTTGGGCCTATTTATCGCATACCAGCGATCATGGATTAGTTTGAATACATCAGAATACTTGAAGAGGTCATGCTGCCTTACGCTGAAAAGGAAATGCCCTTGAAATGGGTGCTCCAACAAGACAACGACCCCAAACACAACAGTAAGGCCTCATGCACATGGCCGTGTTCCGCGGCCGAGAGCGCACGGCGTCATTGGTTGCTATGACGCCGTGCGCCTTCATGACGCCGCTGCACGGCGTCATAGCAACCAATAACACTGTGCACTCTTGCCCTCAACAGGAATCCAGGCCGCACTACAACGGTCCGCTCTCGCCCGCGGAACACGGCCGTGTGCATGAGGCCTAAACGTGCAACATCTTGGTTCCACACCAACAAGATTGACGTTATGGAGTGGCCAGCCCAATCCCCGGATATTAACCTCTCCAGGAAATAGGGCGTACAGGTACGTCCTTATGTCCTGGTACTTAAGGACACAGGGCGTACCTGTACGCCCTGTGTATTTTCGATCACCGCCGCACGGTCAATTAAGACCTGCGGTTTTCTGCATTTCCGGGTTATTCGGGTCTCTGAAGACCCGATAATCCGGAACAGGATGGTGATGGTGGTGTGATTTCACCCCACCAATCACCATCCAGTGATCCTGAGAGGTGATGGTGACATCACCTCTCAGGATCGCCTCTGATTGGTTGGTGGGTGGGCCATTCAAAAGATGCAAGCACTCCGCTCCTCCTCCTTTTGTGTTACTTAGCCGGAGGAGAGAGGAGCTGCCTGCACGTAGTCGTCCATCGCTGCCAGCATCATGCCATCTGTGCCCCCCAGGACCCGATCTGTGCCCCAGCACCCCCCATCTATCCAGCAGGTACATAGGGAAAGTTTGTGTTAGACAGGGAAAATAAAGGGAAAGTTAGTTTGGTAAACTTTTATTGCATCACCCTAAGTTAGGGTGTCTGGGGTCCACAGCACAGCTGTGTGACCCTGGACCCCCCCAGGGGTGCTGCCAATTTTTTATGTGTACGCCGACTGTGGACGACACTCTTAGCGTCCGGCCACCGTTAGCGCATCGCACACCCCACCGCTGATCAACTTCGGACGGTTGATCAGCGGTTTAAATTTTTTTTTACAAATTTTTTGCCCTTTTTTTTAGTTACTTTTCTGTTAGTTTTAGGGTGAGTTTGTGAACACGCGTGCCCCCACACACACACACATACACACACACTCCCCTATGGCCCGCCGGACGTTCTCAGCCGAGGAGGTATACGCCCAGCTTGCCTCTGACTCCAAGAGTCCCAGTGAGGACGAGGATGACCCCACATTCCTGTTGTCATCCGCGTCCTCCTAATCATCTAGCGATGATGATGAGCCCCTAAGGCGGCGGAGCAAGGGGACTGCCATGTTAGGGACCCTGTGGCGCAGCCTAGTACAAACTGCTCTGGGGCTCGTACTGGTTTCCCGTCCCACCAGTTAAATCCACCGGAGCACCCTGCCGGTGTAGCCCAGAGCGATACGACCCTGTGATTCCTGATTTTGTAGGCCAATCAGGAATCCAGATTTCCACAGTGGGCTACACTGAATATGACTTTTTTTTGCCATTTTTTTCAGTGACCCCTGATAAATCTGATGGTGGAGCATACAAACCTGTACGCTCAACAGTTAGTTGCTCAACACCCGGGCTCCTTTTTGGCCAGGCCCAGTGGCTGGACGCCGGTCAGTGCAGCCCAAATGAGGACATTTTGGGGCCTTGTGCTGCATATGGGCCTGGTCAAGAAACCCAGTGTCAGGCTGTACTGGAGCAGGGACGTCCTATACCAGACCCCACTTTACAGTACGTCCATGACATGCTCCCGGTTTGAGGCCATCCGGAAATGTCTGCATTATTCAGATAATGCAGCATGTCCCCCCCCCCGAAGTGATTCTGCTCATGACCGTCTGTATAAGATACAGCCGGTCATCGATCACTTTGGGGCCAAATTCATGGAGGCCTATGTACCTGGAAGGGAGGTCGCGGTTGACGAGTCTCTCATTGCGTTCAAGGAGAGACTCATTTTCTGCCAGTATGTGCCCTACAAGCGGGCGAGGTATGGCGTGAAGCTATACAAAATTTGTGACCTCAGGGTACACTTACAAATTTTGTGTATACGAGGGGCGAGATTCCCGGATTCAACCCCCTTAATGTCCCCCCCCCCCCCCTCTGGGTGTTACCGGGAAACTTGTGTGGGACCTTATGTACCCACTGCTGGATAAGGGTTACCACCTGTACGTGGATAACTTTTATACCAGTATCCCCTTGTTCCAGTCCCTTGCCGCCAGATATACGTCCGCTTGTGGGACCGTGCAGAAAAATCAACGCGGCCTCCCTGCCCACCCCCTCCAGGTACCTATCCCCAGGGGTGAGACCCGTGCCCTTACCACTGGAAACCTGTTGCTGGTCAGGTATAAGGACAAGAGGGATGTCCTCATGCTGTCCACAATTCATGGTAACGCATCACCCCTGTCCCTGTGCGGGGTACCGCTGCAACGGTCCTCAAGCCCGATTGTATTGTCGACTACAATCTGTATATGGGAGGAGTTGATCTCTTTGATCAAGTCCTCAAGCCATATAACACCATGCGCAAAACCCGGGCATGGTACAAAAAAGTGGCGGACTACTTGGTACAGGTTGCCATGTACAACTCTTATGTGCTGTCCCGGAGCGCTGGCAACACAGGGACATTCCTCCGGTTCTATGAGGCAGTCCTCAAGGCCTTGATCTTTTCGGACCGGGAAAGAGCAGGCCGGAGTACCTCGGAAACTGTAGGCGCCTGGATCGTCCCTGGCCAACACTTTCCAGGTGCGGTCCCCCATACTGGAAAGAAGGGACGACCCCAAAAGAAAGTGCAGAGTGTCTCGCAGGAGGAGGATATGGAAGAACACCACTACTCAGTTTGACACGTGCCCCGGTCATCCGGGCCTCTGCATTGACGGTTGCTTCAGGGAGTATCACACTTCCATGGAGTACTAAATTTATATCCCAATTTAGCAATGACACCGGATAAAAAAAAAAAAACTGGTTCTCAGACTTGAGACACCCAAAAAAAACTAAAATAATTTATTAAAAAGTAGACATATTAGGTATCGCCACGTCGGTAATAATCTCCTCTATAAAAATACCCCATGACCTAACCCCACAGATTAACACGGTCCAGAAAAAAAAAAAAGGTGCAAAAACAGATTAGTTTTTGTCACCTCACATAATAAAAAGTTTAATAGCAAGCGATCAAAAAGTCATATAGCCCCCAAAATGGTGCCAATAAAATAGTCCCCTCATCCCGCAAAAAATGAGCCCCACATAAGATAATCGGATAATAAAAAATAAAAAAATATAACATTACTCAGACTTTAGAGATACAAAATTTTTTGGGGGGTATCAAAAAGGATAATAGTCTAAAACCTAAATAAATGTAAAAGAAAGTTGACTTATTAGGTATTGCCGCGTCCGTAAGAATTTCCTCAAAAAAATTCCCCATGACCCAACCCCTCAGATTAACACGGTCCCAAAAAAAAAAAAAAGTGCAAAAAAATAATTTTTGGTCACCTTACATAATAAAAGGTTTAATAGCAAGCGATCAAAAAGTCATATAGCCCCCAAAATAGTGCCAATAAAACCGTCCGCTCATCCCGCAAACAAAAAGTGCCCCCACATAAGATAATCGGATTTAAAAAAAATGACACTTAGACTTTAGCACGGTCCCAAAAAAATAAAAAGGTGCCAAAACCGCTATTTTTTGGCACTTTTCCCATTTCAATCCGTTTTTTTCCGGTAACAAAACAAGGGTTAACAACCAAACAAAAGTTAATATTTTTTACCCTGATACAGCAGTTTACGACCACAAATATGGCATTTCTGTAAACTGCAGTATCAGTAAAAGGGAGGCCGCAAAAGGAAAGGACCGACATGGTTTCTGGAAGGCCGATTTTGATGGCCTTTTTTATTGACACCATGTCCCTTTTGAAGCCCCCCTAGAGTAAAAACTCCCTAAAAGTGATCCCATCTAAGAAACTACACCCCTCGAGGTATTCAAAACTGATTATACAAACTTTATTAACCCTTTAGGTGTTCAACAGTTAATGGCAAATGGAGATGTAATTTCAGAATTTAAATTTTTGGTAACCTTGCCTCACAAAAATGTAATATAGAGCAACCAAAAATCATATGTACCCTAAAAATAGTCCCCAAAAAAATGTCACCTTATCCCGTAGTTTCCAAAATGGGGTCACTTTTAGGGAGTTTCTACTCCAGGGGTGCATCAGGGGGGTTGAAACAGTGTAAATAAACCGGTCCATAAAAATCAGCCCTCCAAAAACCAAACGGCGCACCTTTCCCTCTACGCCCCGCTGTGTGGCCGGCCACATAATGGGTGTTTCTGTAAACGGCAGAGTCAGGGCAATAAAGATACAGTCTTGTTTGGCTGTTAACCCTTGCTTTGGTGGTGGAAGAAAATGGGCTAAAATGGAAAATTAGGCCAAAAAATTTTTCAAATTTCATCCCCATTTGCCAATAACTCTTGTGCAACACCTAAAGGGTTAACGACGTATGTAAAATCAGTTTTGAATACCTTGAGGGGTGTAGTTTCTTAAATGGGGTCATTTTTGGGTGGCTTCTATTATGTAAGCCTCGCAAAGTGACTTCAGACCTGTAGTGATCCCTAAAAATTGGATTTTTGTAAATTTCTGAAAAATTTCAAGACTTGCTTCTAAACTTCTAAGCCTTGTAACATCCCCAAAAAATAAAATATCATTCCCAAAATAATTCAAATATGAAGTAGACATATGGGGAATGTAAAGTCATCACAATTTTGGGGGGTATTACTATGTATTACAGAAGTAGAGAAATTGAAACTTGGAAATTTGCAAATTTTTCCAAATTTTTTGTAAATTTGGTATTTTTTATGCAAAAAATAATAATTTTTTTACTTCATTTTACCAGTGTCATGAAGTACAATATGTGACGAAAAAACAAGCTCAGAATGGCCTTGATAAGTCAAAGCATTTTAAAGTTATCAGCACTTAAAGTGACACTGGCCAGATTTGCAAAAATGGCCTGGTCCTTAGGCCCCATGCACACGGCCGTGTTTCACAGCCGTGTGCGGGCCGTGGAACCGCGGCCTGGATCCCTCCTGAGAGCAGGAGCGCACGGCGTCACTGGTTGCTATGACGCCGTGCGCTCCCTGCTGCCGGCACAGTACAGTAATACACTGGTATAGATCATACCAGTGTATTACTGTATTGCGGCGGCAGCAGTGAGCGCACGGCGTCATAGCAAACAGTGACGCCGTGCGCTCCTGCTCTCAGGAGGGATCCAGGCCGCGGTTCCACGGCCCGCACACGGCTGTGAAACACGGCCATGTGCATGGGGCCTTAAGGTGAAATAAGGCCCCAAGGGGTTTATCCAATAGAAAGCTTGTGAGGTGACATCAAAAGGCCAAACCAAGTAATAGAGAAGAACTGTGGAATGTAGGCCAATCATCATGGGCTGGAATACCTGTTCACAGGTGCCAGGAGTTGGTTGACTCCATGCAACACAGATGTACAGCAGTTCTCAGAAACAGTGGTTATACAAGTAAATATTAGTTAAGTGTTTTAAAGGAAAGCAAAACATTTTTCAGTTTATATAGTGAATGTTTGAGTTTGTAAAGAAAAACACTGCTATTTTTTTTGAAGAGTCTAGTATTGACTTTTCTTCAATTTTTTTTTAGAGGAGCAACACAAATTTGATATATTTTTCTTCATGCTTTGATTCGGAATAGAATGTGTAGTGTTCCCAATGCATTTGTGTGTATGGAAATAGAAGCTATTAGAAGGATTTTGAGCTTTATTCCCTTTTTTAAACACACTGCTATTATTTTGAACACAACTGTTTATCCACTTTTCCGGTTAAGTGATGGAGAAATTATATTGTTTATCCACTTTTCCGGTTAAGTGATGGAGAAATTATATCACATTGGTAGAAAGATGCTTGTAAAAAGTACAATGAAAGAATGCCATAACAAACAAAACATGGAGAATTATGGAGGCATATAATACAAAAACAATTTTAAATAAAGAAACCAATTACTAATATTTACAAATGCTTTGGTGAGACAATAAAATACAAATTATTTGAACAGTTCAAAGTAGCTCAAAATCTACAATATCTCATGATAAGATGCAGCTTGAGCTAGAGGAAAGATAATCACTTCTTCAGGTTTATTCGCTTGATTGCAGTTTGATAGCTGATGCTAAAGAGCCAAATTATAGTGTAAGCAAAATGTATGCAGTGTAAATCCAAACATCATTTATTAGCTTTGAAAGTTCTTTGGTTGTGAAAGAGAAATCCAAAATATCACACCAGCAAAATAAAAAGATGTACACTAGCATTCAGTCCTAAGTGACTTTAGACTTCTCATTTAATAACTCTGGACTTTTTGATCTTCTCAATATCTTTGCCACTTAGAATCAATGCTCCATTTCTAAACCTCCCAACTTGTCCAGAAGGTGCTGTTCTTAAACCTTTTGTTCTTCTGGACCTCCTTGAAAAAAAGATCATGGAAAAAAAACTGAATGTTAGTGCATCCAACCAGTTGTAACACACCACAAACATTGTCTACATGCAGTTTTTTCAGCCAAAGCAAGGAGTCGTTCCAGCAAGAAGAAAGCAATTATAAATCCTTGCTTTATTCTTCCTCTTCAACCACTTCTGGCTTTGGCTCCAAAAACTTATACAAACACATGCAGGATTTATTTTCTTCAAAACAATGCTGCATTTAAAACCATCCCTGAAAGGGGTTATTTACCATTTTATCATTGATGATCCATCCTTTGTATAGATCATCAGCATCTGATCAGCAAGGGTACGACACCTAGGTCCCCCACCGTTAAGCTATTTCAGAAGGCAGCGTGCTCAGAGCAGCGCAGCAGACTTCTTGCTGTTGCTCGCAGGCCAAATGACACCACGACTGCCTCACTGGCCTGGCTGTAGATTAGTCCCATTCACTTCAATGGGGCTGAGCCGCACCTAGGCCATGTACATAGTCGTGACGCATTAAACACCTAGAAGGCCGCTGCGCTATTTTGAGCATCACTGCCTTCTCAAACAGCTGATAGGCGGGGGTCTCAGGTGTTGTTGGACCTCCGCTGATCAGGTGCTGATGATCTATCCTGAGGATAGGTTATTAGTAAGATAAAGGTACAGAACCCCTTAAAAGGTATGATATGGCTATGTGACCATCCAAAGGACAGGTGATAAGAATGTTGTGGGATCTGGCCGCTGGGACTCCGGGCAATCATGAAAACAGGTCATGTCTTCTGTCCTATGAATGGAGTGGTGGGAGAGCATGCGGGCTACAGCTCTATTATTATCTATTGGATTGAAGGAGATAGCAAAGTGCTGTACTTTGCTTCTCTTCAGCAGTCCTATAGGGATGAAAACCGCAGCAGTGCATATACTGGGCAACTGTTAAAGTGATACTGCAGGACGCAGGACCACTATTGATCATGGAGGTTTCAGCAGTCACATGATCAGTCATTTTTCACCTGTCCTTCATCAGTACCAATTCATATCAGTGGTTTGTCTATGCAATGCAGGACAGGTTCTCCAGAGAATCCTTCTTTGAAGCCACTCTTAATTCTGCATAAGATACGAAAGACCTGAACACTGATCACTGTCTGCACACCCAGAATTCGGTAATAGGTATTTGAAAAAATATATATATATTTTTAACTAGACAACCCCTTTAAGTACAGGTATGTATAATACACGTATTTATCTAGGTTACTGAAAGGAATTGATTTTATTTTTGCTTAAGGCAATCATGCTATAGAATAATTATAACAAGTATACATCATAATAAAAAAAAGTTACCACTATTAACCACCTCCCGACCGCCTAACGCAGGATTGCGTCCTGCAAGCACATCGGCGTGTCCTCTTGCGAGACACGAGATTTCGAGCGTCGCCGGCCCGCACATGCGCAGTGTGGGCCGGGAATCGTCACAGGAGAAGTTCGTCACCAGCCTGGCTTTTGTGCGCTCCGTTGGGTCCTTTTCGTCGGTTGGTCCCAGCAGAGAGCACACATCACTGTGAGTACACCAAACACTACACATTTAGCCCCAGATCACCCCCCATCACCCAAATTAACCCCTTGATCACCCCTGTCAATCATTAGTGAAAGGGAAAAAAGTGATCAGTATAAACTTTTTTCACCAGTATTGACTGTTAGGTTTTAGGTTAGTTTAGGTCCGTTTAGTAGGTAGTTGGCGTCTGTTAGCGCCCACCTCACCCCAGTCACTGATTCACTGATTAGCGTATCGCTAATCAGCATTGGTACTTTTATAGTATCTGTAAGTGATCAGAATTGATCACAGTCAGATCTATAAATAGTATTAGTGTCCAGTGGCGTCGCTAGGGGGGGGGCAGAGGGGGCCACGGCCCCCCCCTACATCATGCTGTGCTCCCCCCAAGTGAGCCGCTGGGCACAGGGAGATGAGCGATCCATTGCGCTCATCTCCATAGTAATCTGCCTGTGCTGCGGCGGTGCAGGGGAGGGAGAGGTGTGTCCCTTCCCCTTCCTCTGATAGGCTGCAGGCACTAGGCCGATTAAGTCATCGTGCCGACTGAGCCATACAGCGTGGGACACAGGCCGGAAGAGGCCTGCATCCCATCGCTGACACAGAGGTAAGTATAATTTTTTTTTTTTTTTTTTTACAATAGTGTTACTGGCACATTGGGGGGGGGGCTAAATACTGACTGGCACATGATGGGGGGGGGGCTAAATACTGACTGGCACATGGGGGGGGGGGGCTAAATACTGACTGGCACATGGGGGGGGGGGCTAAATACTGACTGGCACATGATGGGGGGGGCTAAATACTGACTGGCACGTAATGGGGGGGGCTAAATACTGACTGGCACGTAATGGGGGGGGCTAAATACTGACTGGCACGTAATGGGGGGGGCTAAATACTGACTGGCACGTAATGGGGGGGGCTAAATACTGACTGGCACGTAATGGGGGGGGCTAAATACTGACTGGCACGTAATGGGGGGGGCTAAATACTGACTGGCACGTAATGGGGGGGGCTTATTACTGGCACGTAATGGGGGGGGGCTTATTACTGGCACATAATGGGGGGGCTTAGGGGCTTATTACTGGCACATAAGGTGGGGGCTTATTACTGGCACATAAGGTGGGGGCTTATTACTGGCACATAATGGGGGGGCTTATTACTGGCACATAATGGGGGGGCTTATTACTGGCACATAATGGGGGGGCTTATTACTGGCACATAATGGGGGGGCTTATTACTGGCACATAATGGGGGGGCTTATTACTGGCACATAATGGGGGGGCTTATTACTGGCACATAATGGGGGGCTTATTACTGGCACATAATGGGGGGGCTTATTACTGGCACATAATGGGGGGGCTTATTACTGGCACATAATGGGGGGGCTTATTACTGGCACATAATGGGGGGGCTTATTACTGGCACATAATGGGGGGCTTATTACTGGCACATAATGGGGGGCTTATTACTGGCACATAATGGGGGGCTTATTACTGGCACATAATGGGGGGCTTATTACTGGCACATAATAAGCCCCCCCATTATGTGCCAGTAATAAGCCCCCCCATTATGTGCCAGTAATAAGCCCCCCCATTATGGCACATAATGGGGGGCTTATTACTGGCACATAATGGGGGGCTTATTACTGGCACATAATGGGGGGCTTATTACTGGCACATAATGGGGGGCTTATTACTGGCACATAATGGGGGGCTTATTACTGGCACATAATGGGGGGCTTATTACTGGCACATAATGGGGGGCTTATTACTGGCACATAATGGGGGGCTTATTACTGGCACATAATGGGGGGGCTTATTACTGGCACATAATGGGGGGGCTTATTACTGGCACATAATGGGGGGGCTTATTACTGGCACATAATGGGGGGGCTTATTACTGGCACATAATGGGGGGGCTTATTACTGGCACATAATGGGGGGGCTTATTACTGGCACATAATGGGGGGCTTATTACTGGCACATAATGGGGGGGCTTATTACTGGCACATAATGGGGGGGCTTATTACTGGCACATAATGGGGGGGCTTATTACTGGCACATAATGGGGGGGCTTATTACTGGCACATAATGGGGGGGCTTATTACTGGCACATAATGGGGGGGCTTATTACTGGCACATAATGGGGGGCTTATTACTGGCACATAATGGGGGGCTTATTACTGGCACATAATGGGGGGCTTATTACTGGCACATAATGGGGGGCTTATTACTGGCACATAATGGGGGGCTTATTACTGGCACATAATGGGGGGCTTATTACTGGCACATAATGGGGGGCTTATTACTGGCACATAATGGGGGGCTTATTACTGGCACATAATGGGGGCTTATTACTGGCACATAATGGGGGGCTTATTACTGGCACATAATGGGGGGCTTATTACTGGCACATAATGGGGGGCTTATTACTGGCACATAATGGGGGGCTTATTACTGGCACATAATGGGGGGCTTATTACTGGCACATAATGGGGGGCTTATTACTGGCACATAATGGGGGGCTTATTACTGGCACATAATGGGGGGCTTATTACTGGCACATAATGGGGGGCTTATTACTGGCACATAATGGGGGGCTTATTACTGGCACATTATTGGTGGGCACTATAGGGGCATCTACTGAGGCCACAAAGAAGGGGTGTTTTATATGGGGGGCTCTGTACAGTAGCATTTTATACTGGGACACATTATGGTAGGTACTACGGGGAAGGGTACTAAGAATGGGTAATTTATACTTGCAAATTATGGGGGACAGAGGGCATCTACGGGGCATTTTATACTGGTACATTATGGGGGCACTAGGGGGAAGGGGGAGAGGAGCACTATGGGGGCATTTACTGGGGGCACTATATAGGGGTATTTTATACTGGCACATTATGGGGGACATTAGCTCAACTGGGGGCATAAGGGGGTATTTTTTGCATTGTCACATTATAAGGAGAATTAATTCTACTGGGGGCATTATGGTGGGTTTTATTACTCCCCCATGGTATGACCCCCTAGTAGCAGCAAAAGCCTCTCCCTGCTCTGGTATCCCTCTGCCCCTTCTCCAAATCCTTATAATGAAATCTCTCTCATTAGGATAAAACACATCAGCTCCGCTGAGCCCCCGGCCAAAGTATGGAAGTGGCGTCCGAGACCCCCAAGGGCCAAGCCAAGTAACTGTAGTTGTTCATGTGAAATATTTTTATGTTAAAGACATATAGCCTACACTGTGCCCCACAATATACAGTATACCGCTACACTGTGCCCCACAATATACAGTATACCGCTACACTGTGCCCCACAATATACAGTATACCTCAACACTATGCCCCACAATATAAAGTATACCTCTACACTATGCCCCACAATATAAAGTATACCTCTATACTGTGCCACACAATGTACAGTATACCTCTACACTGTGCCACACAATGTACAGTATACCTCTACACTGTGCCACACAATGTACAGTATACCTCTACACTGTGCCACACAATGTACAGTATACCTCTACACTGTGCCACACAATGTACAGTATACCTCTACACTGTGCCACACAATGTACAGTATACCTCTACACTGTGCCACACAATGTACAGTATACCTCTACACTGTGCCACACAATATACAGTATACCTCAACACTGTGTAGTCTGTTCTATAAGCACCCTTGTTCTGTGGCGGCAGACAGAAAATAATCTGGAAGTGCCCCTCCCGAGTACAGGCTCTGGATCCGCCACTGGTCTGGACCGCTCCCAGGAGTGTACATTTCTTCCAAACTGTAATCCGTATGCTCTGACCTGCAGAAATCAGCACTCGCTCGATAACAACCAACAGGCAGTACCTGTAGGCTGTAGCCTGGCCCTGTTACCGAAACTAGCCGAGTGGTGTAAGGTTAAGGTACTAGTAGAGATGAGCGGCTGCTTAATCCTGATTTAAAGTTAAAGTTACTGCAGGATATGGATTACAGCAGGCATCCTCAAACTGCGGCCCTCCAGCTGTTGTAAAACTACAACTCCCACAATGCCCTGCTGTAGGCTGATACCTGTAGGCTGTTCAGGCATGCTGGGAGTTGTAGTTTTGCAACAGCTGGAGGGCCGCAGTTTGAGGATGCCTGGATTACAGTTTAAAAATGTCAAAATGTACACTCCTGTGAGAGGCGGGGAGGGAGATCTGTGGATGACACTGTAATGAAGGGGAAAATGGGGATGACACTGTCATGGGGTGGATCTGTGGATGATGGGTTGAGACAGCTCAGATCGGATCGGCACTGGGGTTTTTTGAGCTGTTCTTGACTGCGGAGCTCTTGGACTTAGTCGTGGCAGAAACATACCGGTATGCCACTCAATTTATAGCCGCCAACCCGGGAAGCTTTTATGCTTTCCGGTGGAAACCCGTCAAAGTTTCCGAATTTAAAACTTTTCTGGGCCTTCTCCTCAACATGGGCCAAAAAAGCATGAATTGCCGTCATATTGGTCTACGAACCCAATTCATCACATGCCCATGTTCTCTGCTGCCATGTCCAGAACACTATTTGAGACCATCCTGCATTTCCAGCACTTTAGTGACAATAGCACCTCTCGTCCCGGAGGCCACCCAGCTTTTGACCGGCTCCACAAAATTCGGCGATTTGTATACCCCTGAGCAAACCATACGCATAGAAGAGTCCCTGATACTGGGTGCCTTGGCTTCAAACAATACATCCCAAGCAAGCGCGCCCGGTATGGGATCAAATTGTATAAGCTCTGTGAAAGGGCCACAGGCTATACGCACAAATTTCGAGTCTATACGCACAAATTTCGAGTCTATGAGGGTAAAGATCAGACCCTGGAGCCGGTCGGTTGCCCTGACTACCTGGGGAGCAGTGGGAAAACAGTCTGGGACTTGGTGTCACCCTTATTTGGCAAGGGGTACCATCTTTATGTGGACAATGTCACTGACAATTGGCTGCTGTGGCACCGCGCAACCTAGTCCCCGGGGCTTCCCCCAACGGCTCGTTACCACCCGTCTTGCAAGGGGGGAGAGGGCTGCCTTGTGTAACAAAGAACTGCTCGCGGTGAAATAGAGAGACAAGCGTGTCGTTTACATGCTCTCCTCCATTCATGCAGACACGACAATCGAACAAGCACCTGGAGTCATTGAAAAGCCCCTCTGTGTCCACAACTACAATGCGCTCATGGGAGAAGTAGACTTCAATGACCAGATGTTGGCTCCTAATTTACTCTCCCGCAGGACCAGACACTGGTATAAGAAGGTGTCTGTATACCTAATTCAATTGGCGATGTACAATACTTTTGTTCTCTATAGTAAGGCTGGGAGAACAGGATCCTTCCTCAAATTTCAGGAAGAGATCATCGAGAACCTTCTGTATCCAGGATGTTCCGTGATCTCATCCACCAGTGTAGTGAGCCGTCTACATGAGCGACATTTACCCAATGTCGTTACTGGTACCTCAAACCAACCGTCACCCCGAAAAAGATGTTGTGTCTGTAGCAGGAGTGGAATAAGGCGTGACACTCGCTATTTCTGTCCTGACCACCCTGCCCTATGCTTAGGGGAGTGTTTCCGGAAGTACCACACACACACACACAGGTACACTATTAGTATAGGGATTCCGTGACACAGGACAGGCACACAGGGCTCTTAGGGCCCCTTCACTCACAGCTGCTGCAAACATCTCCTTTCACCTGGGACAAAGTGCATAATGTACTTTGCCACATCTCTGGGCGATTAAGCAAAAAAGTTAATGTTCCAAAAGTTCAATAAAGTTTATAAAAGTTAATGTTCTGTTTCAAATGTTATATAAAGTTAATGTTAATAAATTTATTGCGTTGCAGCCTTTTCTTTTTTTTTACCTTCTAGGTGGACCAACCGATCAACCAGCTGCAGCACTGATGTGCATTCTGACAGAAGCATTGCGCTGCTGTCAGATTACACAAAAGTCAGTGTATGCAGCGCTGCAAGACGGTAAAAAAGATACGTTTGCCGAGGCTTATGAGCAGAGTTCATATGCTTTGGCAAACATTTTTTATAAAAAAAAAAAAATAAAAAATTCCGGCAATGACTTTTTGATCGAAATCGATTGATGTTAATGGAGAAATCGGGTTTGACAGGGCATACGAGCTGAGTCGGACTGGATGTTGGGCGGAGCTCCTATGTCTTGGCAGACGCCTTTCCCCTCCTTTTTTTTGGCAGAGATTTCATCCACATTGATCGATGCGCGTGAAGAAATCTGTGCCATTCATTTTTTCTTTCAGCCCAGAGGTTGAACGGAAAAAAAAACAAGCATACGAGCATACGCTCAATATAAGGAGAATAGCAGAAACTCCTAATGCTGGCCATACATGTAATGATTGCGGAGACCCTCAAATGCCAGGGCAGTACAAACACCCCACAAATGACCCCATTTTGGAAAAAAGACACCCCAAGGTATTCGCTGAGGGGCATATTGAGTCCATGAAAGATTGAACTTTTTGTCCCAAGTTAGCTGAAAGGGAGACTTTGTGAGAAAAATAAAAATAAATCCATTTCCGTTAACTTGTGCCAAAAAAAAAAAAATATATCTTCTATGAACTCGCCATGCCCCTCACGGAATACCTTGGGGTGTCTTCTTTCCAAAATGGGGTCACATGTGGGGTATTTATACTGCCCTGGCATTTTAGGGGCCCTGAAGCGTGAGAGAAAGTCTGGAATCCAAATGTCTAAAAATGCCCTCCTAAAAGGTACTCATTGGAATTTGGGCTTCTTTGCGCAACTAGGCTGCAAAAAAGTGTCACACGTGGTATCGCCGTACTCAGAAGTTGGGCAATGTGTTTTGGGGTGTATTTTTACATATACCAATGCTGGGTGAGAGAAATATCTCTGTCAAATGACAACTTTGTATAAAAAAAAAAAGGGAAAAGATTGTCTTTTAGAGAGATATTTCTCTCACCCAGCATGGGTATATGCAAAAAGACACCCCAAAACACATTGCTCTACTGCTCTACAGCGATTCCACATGTGACACTTTTTTGCAGCCAGATTTTTTGTCACAAGTTAGTGGAATATGAGATTTTATTTTTTATTTTTTTCTTATAATCATTTTCCGCTAACGTGTGACAAAAAATTAAAACTTCTATGAACTCACTATGCCAGTCAGCGAATACCTTAGGGTGTCTACTTTCCAAAATGGGGTCATTTGTGGGCGTTTCTACTGTCTGGGCATTGTAGAACCTCAGGAAACATGACAGGTACTCAGAAAGTCAGAGCTGCTTCAAAATGCGGAAATTCACATTTTTTATCAAAGACATGTAGAACAATAAATTTAGAGAAAAAATTATATAGAAATTAGTTTTATTTGAAAAATTTTACAAATGAAAGTCATTTTTTTTGCTAAAATTTCGGTCAATTACGATTAATAACAAAAAAAGATTTTATGTCAGCAGCAATGAAATACCACCGAATGAAAGCTCTATTAGTGAGAAGAAAAGGAGGTAAAACTTATTTGGGTGGTAAGTTGTATGACCGAGCAATAAACTGTGAAAGTAGTGTAGTGCAGAATTGTAAAAAGTGGTCTGGTCATTAAGGGGGTTTAAGCTAGGGGAGCTGAGGTGGTTAATAGTTATAATGTCTCCTAAGATGCTCACCTGTCATTCTTTCCTTGCTTTAGTTTTTTCATTACTGGTTCCAGTCCACTTTCCTATAAAGAGCAAAATAAGACGTTAGCAAATGTGCAATTTTACTTGGCCGCCATTTGGTTGAACCTCAATATGAACAGCATGCAAGTTCTCTTGCTGCAAGTTGGTCAGGAACAGAACACGAGTTACTTTCACATTAGCGTTTTCAATTCCGCTATTGAGATCAGTCATAGGATCTCAATAGCAGATGAAAACGCTTCAGTTTTGTCCCCATTCAGTGTCAATGGGGACAAAACTGAATGAAACAGAATGCACCAAAATGCATTTTCCGTTGCTTCCCCATCGCGAACAGAAAAACGCTGCAGTGTTTTTCTGTCCGCGATGTGGTGAGGAGCAAGACGGATCCGTCCTGACACACAACGTAAGTCAATGGGGACGGTTCCGTTTTCTCTGACAATAGAAAACGGATCCGTCCATCATAGACTTTAAATGGTGTTCAAGACATATCAGTCATGGCTATAGAGGACATAATACAACCGGATCCGTTCATGACGGATGCATGCAGTTGTATTATTGCGACGGAAGCGTTTTTGCAGATCCATGACGGATCCACAAAAAACGCTAATGTGAAAGTAGCCTTATAGCCATACAGATTAAACCTAAACACTCCATATCTGGATGTGCAGGTTTATTGGCTTCTCTGACATACAAAACCACCATCTGTACACAAATCTAATGACACAGAATATAAGCCAAATACCCATATGGCAATTAAAGGAGTTTTTAAGGTTCTAGATATTGGTGGACCAAGTTTAGGAAATGAATGGGAGCCAAGCTGCAGTAACCACCACACAATGGATGGAGCAATGCTTCCAACTTCGTCCTCTGTGCTTATTTCAGGCACCAGCGGATGCTGTAAATAGTTGCTTGTTGATGGTGTCCAGTGTCGATTGCCGCCCCCCCCCCCTCCCCCCTCACGGATCTGAAACTGATGTTGGTCATCAGTATCTAGAACCCAGACAAGCCCTTCAACTAGGAGTGCTTCAAGGTGATCGCATACAGCCCTCCAGTATTTGGAGGGCTGTATACTATGCAGTCATCAAGAAAATATAGCAGCAGAAATGTTAAAAGAGCACAAACTGTCCGCTGCCTCGCTACATATTACCCTTGCATATACTACATATTGGTAAGTGTTCCTATTAGGCTGGCCAGCCATGATGTCATATCATAGGCAGTATCACATCATTATCAGCTATTGTAGAGCAGTGTAGGGAGGCTCTGTCCCTTCAACCTCTAGGCAACTCTGAAAGTGGTAGCATCCAGACCTTCTCATATTCTAGGACTGGTTGTTGGCTGCCATTTTAATTAACTTCCAGAGAACCCCTTTAAGCTTCTACCAATTAATAATGGTTTATAAAGCTGGGTTCACAGCTGCATTTACGTTTCCATTATTCTGTTCCATCAGAGGAATTGAACAGAATAAATTGTATCCCTATTTATTTAAATAGGTGCTCCTGAGAACCAGTTATGCTCAAGTGTCCGCTCCAATAGGTTTCCACTCTTTTTGGCAGAATGAAAAAGACCCGTCTAAGGTACTATCTTTTATCAAAAAGAATAAATACACGCCAGAATGGAGAGCTACGTTTTTTCCCCCAACAGTATAGTTAATGGATGACACATAGAAATAGAAGGTGTTTTGCTGAATGTGAAATTCTGGAGCAGTAAAACAGAAAAGTCAACACAGAAGTCAATTCAGCCTACTTTAAAAAGTACTTGTAAAAAAATGTAGTGTCACACATAGGCCCCTTTTCACATGGGCGTGAACGCATTGCACCTGCACTGAATCTGGACCCATTCACTTCAATGGGGCTGTGCAGATGAGCGGTGATTTTCATGCATTACTTGTGCGTTGCATGAAAAATCACAGCATGTTCTATATTTAGCGTTTTTCACGCAACGCAGGTCTCATAGAAATGAATTGGGGTGTGTAAAGATCGCAAGCATATGCGGATGTGGTGCGATTTTCACGCATGGTTGTTAGGAGATGACAGGGATGAGCAACCCCGGACCCCAATAAATTCTATTCACTGTATTATTTTCCCTTCTAACATTGTTATAAGGGAAAATAGCATTCTTAATACAGAAGTGCAGGTCCTTCTGAATGAAGATCCTTCTATCTTCATTTAGAAGGACCTGCGCTGACGTCATCAAATGTCCTTTTGAAGGTCCTGAAAGAAGACTATGCTGGCTGCGCAATTGACATTATACTTAGCATTCTGTATTAAAAGAATACTATTATTTTCCATTATAACCATGTTATAATGGAAAATAATAAAATTTACAGACCACCAAACCCAAATCCGAATTTCAGCGAAGAAGTCCGGGTTCGGGTCTGGGTACCACATTCAGTTTTTTCTCACGTGCGTGCAAAACGCATTGCACTCGCGTGGAAAAAACCGAACAATGGAACACAAATCACAGTCAAACTGAAATAGCGTGCCTGCTCGCACGATTTTCCCTGAACGCACCTGGCCCTCACCCGTGACGCCCATGTGAAGGGGCCATAGGGTTTCTTGGTGTTTGATTTTTTTTTTTTTTTTTTGGTGCTTATTTTTTGCAGGAGTTTTTGCAAAAATCACCAGCTCCAGATAGTTGTGTTTTTTTGACTCAAAGAAAACCTGTCACCACAAAATACAATCCAGCCAGCAGATTGCATTGCATTTTGTAGTGACAGGTCCTCTTTAAAGGAAACATGTCATCAATAGAGATGAACAAAATTGTGTTTTATAAGTTCTGGGTTCGGGTTTTATTACAATTCCGATATGGATCTGTTGCCACTAGCCTCAACGGAATTCTATAACGGAATGCCTTCCATTATAATAGAAGTTTATGGGCTGCATAACAGATCCATCTGGAGTCCTCTCCTGCATAACGGAAACCAGACTGATCCGTTTATGCAGCCCATAGACTTCTATTATGACGGAAGGCATTCAGTTATGCATTCCATCATAGAATTCCGTTAATGCCAGTGGTAACAGAATCAATATTGGAATTGTAATAAAACCTAAACCCCGAACTTGAACTTGTAAAACACAAGTTCGCTCATCCCTAGTCATCAGCAAATGACCTATTGTTTAAACCATGTTTTTATGTTTAACATATTTTTAAAATAATTTTTGGTGATGTTATTTTTAATTTCCCTTGTCAATATCTATATTTAAACAAAAACCATAAAATCCTGCAGTTTTCCCACTGGCAACTAAGAATAATAAAGGGCACCACTTGTTCGTCTGAACAGATCATTTTACTTTTCCCCTGTATTTAGAAAGTATTAGGAAAACTGCTTTATGGTGGCCACAGCCTATACTGCTATAGATACAATGGTCAGGGTACAGATCACACAGCATGCCTAAAAAACTCTCCCAAAGAAGTCAATGAGGTCCCCCCCTGACCATTGTATCTATAGCAGTATAGGCTGTGGCCACCATAAAGCAGTTTTCTTAATACTTTCTAAATACTGTTAAGAAGAGCTCAGGTAAGATGGCAGCCCACAAAATTAACAGGAAATCGAATTAAAAAAAAAAAAGTCTGCAATCAGAAAATAAAGAGAGATTAGAAAAAAAGGATGTGTGTTCCTTTCTAGTTTTAACTTGCAGACTTTTCTTTGGGGTGACATTTCCTTTAAAGGGGTTTTCTAAGATTTTAATACTGATAACCTCTGGATAGGTAATCAGTATCTGATCGGTCTGACACCTGGGCCCCCGCCCCTCCCAATCAGCTGTTTGAGAAGGCTATGGCGCTCGCAGTAGCACCATGGACTTCAGCTTTTCCTAGGCCATTGCCGACACGTTCATGGGTCATTTCGCCTAGGTACAGCTCAGCCCCAGACAGCTTATCGGTGGGGGTCCCAGGTGTCAGACCCCCACCATCAGATACTGATGAGCTATTTTGAAGATAGGACATCAGTTTTAACACCTTAACGACTCAGGACGAGAATGCTCGTCCTCAAACGCCGGCACTTAGCAGTCGTTCCTCCCCCCGCGTGCGCTCCCCCCGATCAGCCGCAGAGATAACGCCAATGCCGGTGGATTAACCCCTCATATGCCACGGTCAGCGCTGACCGCGGAATATGGGAGGTTTGAGCACCCTCCCCTGATGCATCGGGTCCCCACTGTGCTGTGGCGGGGAATCGATCGTTGCCATGGCAGGGAAAAGACATATAGACATATTAGGTATCGTTGCGTCCGTATCGACCAGCTCTATAAACATATCACATGATCTAACCCCCCAGATGAACACTGTAAAAAAAATAAAAAAACAGCTAAACAAACTATTTTTTTGTCACCTTACATCACAAAAAGTACAACAGCAAGCAATCAAAAAGGCGTACACCCACCAAAATAGTACCAATCTAACCGCGACCTCATCCCGCAAAAAATAAGACCCTACTTGAGACAGAATTATATTATTGTGTAAAACTTACATAAATAAAAAAAGTATTCATATTAGATAACGCCGCGTTCGTATCGATCGGCTCTATAAAAATATCACATGACCTAACCCCTCAGATGAACACTGTAAAAAATAAAAACTGTGTAAAAAAGCCTTTTTTTTCATCTTGCATCACAAAAAGTGTAATAGCAAGCGATCAAAAAGTCATATGCACCCCAAAATAGTGCCAAACAGTCATCTCATCCCGCAAAAAATGAGACCCTGCCTAAGATAATCGCCCAAAAAAAACCTGAAAAAACTATGGCTCTCAGACTATGGAGACACTAAAACATGATTTTTTGGTTTCAAAAATGAAATCCTTGTGTAAAACGTAAAAATTGTATACATATTAGTGTCACGGCTGGGGATGGGGAAAACTCTCAGCTGTGCGGTATCAGAAGACTGATGGTCAATGCCAGACCAGGACAGGAATAAGGGAGCAGGTCACCTCCTACACATCCCTAATTCTGACCCTGTCTCCTATCCGTATGAGCCAACCCTGAAGGTAGGAGGGCTCATACTCCGGAACCTGATATTCCTGCTAGTCCTCAGGGGGTGGCCCTGGACTAGGAGCAGGGTAAGACGACCTGTTCCTCCTAGACACGGAGGAACAGGAGTCTCACTGGCCAAGCTACATAGAAAGGGGAACATGAACAGACATATGGCAATGACAGGCAAGTGCGACTAGTACCACACTTACCTGTCACAGACACACCCACGTGCAAGTGCTGCTGTCCACAACAACACAAAGGACACAGCACACACCAAACATCACACGGGAACCCAGGAAACCATATGCTGCAATAACAAATAGACCAAACAAACATCTTCTAAACACCATACATGAACTTATGACCACAAGGGTGGCCCCCACTGGCAGATGGAATTACACAGGCGGCTGCTCCAGCTAACCATGGCTGAAGTACCCCTCAGACTAGAGATAATCACTGAGGCTTTATAGGCCCAAGTAGCCACACCCGACACACCCAGTGTTCACACACACAGAAGGGAATTAACCCTTCCAACACCAGGCAAGAGAAGACGACCACTTAAGGGGGAAGTACACAACTCAACATACACTTCACCTGTTGCCGCGGGCAACGGCATGCGTGGCAATCATGTCCTGGGGATCAGCAATAGGGCTGAGACACTACCACCACATGCACACAACACCAAACGCTGCCACGGGCAACCAAGTGAAGGAAAGTGCCACAAAACACAGCATAGGCCGTGACAATTAGGTATTGCCGCGTCCGTGACAACCTGCTCTATAAAAATACCACATGATCTAACCTATCAGATGAATGTTTTAAATAAAAAAATAAAAATAAAAAACGGTGCCAAAAAAGCTATTTCTTGTTATCTTGCCTCACAAAGTGTAATGTAGAGCAACCAAAAATCATATGTACCCTAAACTAGTACCAACAAAACTTCCACCCTATCCCATAGTTTCTAAAATGGGGTCACTTTTATGGAGTTTCTACTCTAGGGGTGCATCAGGGGGCTTCAAATGGGACATGGTGTCCAAAAAAAAGTCTAGCAAAATCTGCCTTCCAAAAACCGTATGGCATTCCTTTCCTTCTGCGCCCTGCCGTGTGCCCATACAGCAGTTTACGACCACATATGGGGTGTTTCTGCAAACTACAGAATCAGGGCCATAAATAATGAGTTTTGTTTGGCTGTTAACCCTTGCCTTATGACTGGAAAAAAAAAAATATTAAAATGCAAAATCTGCCAAAAGTGTGAAATTTTTAAATTGTATCTCTATTTTCCATTAATTCTTGTGGAACACCTAAAGGGTTAAAAACGTTTGTAAACTCAGTTTTGAATACCTCGAAGGGTGTAGTTTCTAGAAATCGGGTCATTTTTGGGTGGTTTCTATCATGAAAGCTTCACAAAGTGACTTCAGACCTGAACTGGTCCTTAAAAAGTTGGTTTTTGAAAATTTCTGAGAAATTTATTTCTAAACTTCTAAGCCTTGTAACATCCGCAAAAAATAAAATGATCTGAGAATGGCCTGGATAAGTCAAAGCGTTTGAAAGTTATCGCCACATAAAGTGACAGGGTCAGATTTGCAAAAAATTGCGTTTTATCCTTTATTTTCTGGCATTTTACCACATATACAACCATTTATTTTTTTTGCCCTACATAACAATGTGTGCAGCATTTTTTAATGGTGTTTTTACATGGCACTTCTTGTACCAATGTTTTTTTTCCTATACAGCTCTCAAGAGGATGAGACATCTAAAGTGGGGGGTACATATAGTATCTTCCTATATAAAAATGCCAGCCATGTAGAAAAAAAAAATCAAGATTCTCAAACATGCCATCTGGGCAAAAATATTACAAAAACACCATACGAGTCAGACATTTTTTTGTGTGAGTTTTTGGGCTTAAAAAAAAAACATTGTGACAAAAATGTAGTCTGACAGCAGCCTAAATGACACAGTATATGTATATGAAGCAACAGTATGATAGCTGCTACACTGGTGCACGTTAGATCAGTACACAATGTATACGGTAAGTAATTTATTGCGTTCACTGTACGATGACTGAATTAAAAATAAATAAAAAACACATGTAAATGACAAACCGTAAAGTTTTTTTCTTTCTGCTCTTGCTCCTTTTGCTTTACATGTTCTTGTAAGATCTTATAATTCACATATTCTCTTTTGGGAGGCTGGAAGGAAAATATATCACAGCTAAGTCAATAAAGACAAAAAAATGAGAAGTTAGGCGTCAAAAAGATCTGACAATGAATTGGACATCAGTAGGAAGGAATGCGTTTTGTTAAAAAAGTAAACGATAAATCATGTAAAATGTCATCTTATCCATTACTTTCCGTATTAGTGAAATAGAAATGACCCCGTTACCTTTGCCCCTAGCATTATAGCACGCCCTTGTTCAAACTGTCTCTGTTTTTCTTTCTTGTAACCTGTGATCCCAAACTTGTGCACCTCCAACCGAACCTGTGAAAAGTAACAGGAAAAGTAGTGTCCCAGTTGAGACATTTATGTCCCATCCACATCTTTGGGAGCTGCATCTATTTCAAAGATGGGTTCCCCAACCTGACCAATATGTTATTGGTTAGCTCATGCTTTTTGGGGGAAGGGGGGAATGGAAAAAAGAAATTCTGTATTTGTGTCTTGTTAAACTGTTCACTGTATAGTGTAGGTATGGTGGAAAGGCAAGCATGATGTAAGTGACGAGTGGAAAACAGAACATACCTTTTCAAAGTTAAATTCCTGACTGTTGCCTTCCTCCGACTCAATGTTTTTCTGTAGAAAACAAAAACAAACAATTTTAACATGAATGGAAATAACAGAAAAATTGTTTTACAGAACAACAAACTTTCACTTCCTCTGCAGTCATTTCTCCATAGCACCCCCTTCTGCATGATGATGGCCACATTGTCTGAACACATGAACAGAATCTGAGACCACCAGTACTGGCACTGCAATCCTTCCCTGTGTTATCTGTTGGCTGGCACATTACAGTGCTACTCTGAAATCATATGGTCATGGTAGAGGCATAATTTGCTTATTTCAAAAATGTATCTGAAAGGGAGCCATGGGTCGTTATAACAATGCCAATCGGGTGAGCTAAGCCTATCTGACACTATGCTTGGATGTAAGCTGGACTGACTCCCTTTAAAAAGGGCCCTGTTCAGGTGAATGAAGCTATGGGAGATGGGGCAACAGAGCTTGATTACCTTGTATTTCTGATTCCAGTTGGATATAATTCACAATAAGCACCACCATCCTATCTACAGACTGAAGGGTGACAAGACTGGTGTCCTGACAAGAGGAAGGTGCTCCAGGGTTACTACCTGTTTCCTGCTGTGTTGCTTCCTAAACCTACACAAAAGGGCATCAGCTAACAACCGCTGATCCCCATATACAGTAGTCTATGATCAGTGATAGATCTCATGGAAACTTTTCCATAGGTCCCTTTCACATGACAGTATTTGTCAGTATTTTGTATCAGTAAGCCAAAACTAGAAGGGCTGCTAATCTTTCCATTAGGGCTGCACGATATAGGAATTTTGTGCGATTGCGATTAGGGCCCTAAAAATTGCGATAACGATATTTTAAGGGAATTGTGCTAGAGGTCTATTTGCTATGGGGTTGGATCTGTGGCGGACGCCCTGTTATGGGGTGGATCTGTGGCGGACGCCCTGTTATGGGGTGGATCTGTGGAGGACGCCCTGTTATGGGGTGGATCTGTGGAGGACGCCCTGTTATGGGGTGGATCTGTGGAGGACGCCCTGTTATGGGGTGGATCTGTGGAGGACGCCCTGTTATGGGGTGGATCTGTGGAGGACGCCCTGTTATGGGGTGGATCTGTGGAGGACGCCCTGTTATGGGGTGGATCTGTGGAGGACGCCCTGTTATGGGGTGGATCTGTGGAGGACGCCCTGTTATGGGGTGGATCTGTGGAGGACGCCCTGTTATGGGGTGGATCTGTGGAGGACGCCCTGTTATGGGGTGGATCTGTGGAGGACGCCCTGTTATGGGGTGGATCTGTGGAGGACGCCCTGTTATGGGGTGGATCTGTGGAGGACGCCCTGTTATGGGGTGGATCTGTGGAGGACGCCCTGTTATGGGGTGGATCTGTGGAGGACGCCCTGTTATGGGGTGGATCTGTGGAGGACGCCCTGTTATGGGGTGGATCTGTGGAGGACGCCCTGTTATGGGGTGGATCTGTGGAGGACGCCCTGTTATGGGGTGGATCTGTGGAGGACGCCCTGTTATGGGGTGCATCTGTGGAGGGCGCGCTGTTATGGGGTGCATCTGTGGAGGGCGCGCTGTTATGGGGTGCATCTGTGGAGGGCGCGCTGTTATGGGGTGCATCTGTGGAGGGCGCGCTGTTATGGGGTGCATCTGTGGAGGGCGCGCTGTTATGGGGTGCATCTGTGGAGGGCGCGCTGTTATGGGGTGCATCTGTGGAGGGCGCGCTGTTATGGGGTGCATCTGTGGAGGGCGCGCTGTTATGGGGTGCATCTGTGGAGGGCGCGCTGTTATGGGGTGCATCTGTGGAGGGCGCGCTGTTATGGGGTGCATCTGTGGAGGGCGCGCTGTTATGGGGTGCATCTGTGGAGGGCGCGCTGTTATGGGGTGCATCTGTGGAGGGCGCGCTGTTATGGGGTGCATCTGTGGAGGGCGCGCTGTTATGGGGTGCATCTGTGGAGGGCGCGCTGTTATGGGGTGCATCTGTGGAGGGCGCGCTGTTATGGGGTGCATCTGTGGAGGGCGCGCTGTTATGGGGTGCATCTGTGGAGGGCGCGCTGTTATGGGGTGCATCTGTGGAGGGCGCGCTGTTATGGGGTGCATCTTATGCTGGTCCCCCTCATGGCCCCTATGTGTCCTAAACTGCGCACATAACTGGATTTGTGTGTAAAGTATTTTACTAGTGTGTAAAACAATCTCTCTCCTATTGATAACAGGTCCAGCCTCTGTACTCACTGGCACTATGAATGCACTGCAGCGAGCTGGTCGGCCGGCACGTGACTGACGTCACTTAGTAACGCTCCTCCCACTTCAGGAGCAGGAGCGTTACTCAGTGACGTGCCGGACGGCCAGCTCGCTGCAGTGCATTCATCGTGACAGTGAGTACAGAGGCTGGACCTGTTATCAATAGGAGAGAGATTATTTCACACACTCAGGGCTCCAGATGGCGACCAAAATGGTCGCCAATGCGACTTAGAATTTACAAATAGCGACAGGACTTTTTAGTTTTGTCGCCATTTGAGACTAGACCCGCGCCGCCGCAGCTCTGCAGTTGAATACAGCGGCGGGGTACAGGAGCTGATAGTTTTCTGCCCCGCCTGTCACGGCTGAGGATGGGGAAAACCCTCAGCCGTGCGATGCCCGGTGATGTTGTGGCTGCTCGGCCAGGAGAACAGGATAGCGAGCAGGTCACCTCCTCAAGCATCCCTAACCTGACCCTAACTCCTACCTGCATGGGCCAACCTCTAAGGTAGGAGGACCCATGCGCAGGAACCTGGAGCCCTGACTTACCCTCCGCAGATCCCTGAGCTAGGAGCTGGGTAAGACGACCTACTCCTCCTAGTTACGGAGGAGCAGGAGTCTCCATGGCCAAGCTGCTGGGACAAGGGGAACACAAACAGCTTTACGGGTATGGCAAGCGAACTAATAGTTCCACCAACCTGCCACAGCCTTGCTGACTGGATCCCTGCGCAAACAGGAATCCAGAACCGTAAACTGCACAAAAACACATAAGAAGATCCCAACAGAACATAACATACAACATCACACACAGCAAGACATAAACATAAGGACAATATCTTTATGACCACAGGGGTGGCTCTCACTGGCAAGTAATATGCACAGGAGGCTGCTCCAGCCAAGAATGACTGAAGCAACCTACTGAGCCATGCCAAACACCAAGGCTATATAGGCCAAGAAGCCACACCCCACAGTCGGACACACCCAGTGACATCACACACACACACACTGGGAAGGGAATTAACCCTTCCAGCACCACAGAAGGGAAACACACATAAAGTGGAAGTGATCAAACCAAGATCACACTGTGGCTGTTGCCGCAGGCAACGACATGGGTGGCAGCCGTCCTGGGAGACAGCCCGAAGGCCGGGACACTGCCACCACATGTACAACATTCCAAACGTTGCCACGGGCAGCCAGAGAAAGGAAGATGTCAAAGTGCACACCAGACAACACAAAGTGCACACCAGACACACAAACGTGCATACACACACGCACACAACTCCCAGGGAACCGCACACATAGCTGTTGTCCGCGGCAACCGCGCTTGAGGCAAACAACATCATGCCTCAAGCTGCGGTTGAAACAACTACCCAAACCGCGGGCAACTGTATCCGGCTCCCAAGGAGTCACGGCCATAACCGTGGCCGTGACACCGCTGTGGATGTTCTTCTCAGCAGCGTAGTGGATGAGTCTCCCTCTCCCCTGTGCTGCTGCCGCCACCAATAAGAAGAGACGGGAGGCGGAGGGGAGGGGCTGTGGCAACTGCGCCACCAATGAAGAAAACTGACCTGTAATACAAATACAGGAGGCGGGTGCCGGAATCAAACAGCCGGCACCCGCCCTCTGTGACAGGGAGCTCCGATCAGCTGCAATTGAGTTAACCCTTCAGGTGCGGTACCTGAGGGGTTAACTGCCGCTGATCGCAGCTCCCTGTCACAAAGGTCGGGTGCCGGCTATTTGATTCTGGCACCCGCCTCCTGTATTTGTATAAGAAACATTGGTGGCACTATGTTATAAGGGAAAATAATACAGTGAATAGACTTTCATCCTAGCAACCATGCGTGAAAATCGCACCGCATCCGCACTTGCTTGCGATTTTCACGCAGCCCCATTAACTTCTATGGAGCCTGTGTTGTGTGAAAAATGCACAACATAGAGCATGCTGCGATTTTCACGCAACACACAAGTGATGTGTGAAAATCACTGCTCATGTGCACAGCCCCATAGAAGTGAATGGGTCCGGATTTAGTGTGTATTCCGGTATTTTGAATGCCAGATCTGGCACTAATACATTCCTATGGGGAAAAATGCTGGATCCGGCATTCAGGCAAATCTTTTTTTCGCCGGAGAAAAAACCGTAGCATGCTGCGATATTATCTCCGCCCTGAACAGTCAAAATGAAATGACTGAACTGAAGACATCCTGAACGGATTGCTCTCCATTCAGAATGCATGGGGATATGCCTGATCTGTTCTTTTCTGGTATAGAGCCCCTAGGACGGAACGCTATGCCGGAAAAGAAAAACGCTAGTGTGAAAGTACCCTAAAATATTACGTTTAAATCCCCCCTTTCCCAATTTTACATATAAAATATATAAACAATAAATAAATAAACATATTACATAGCGCTGTCCAAACTATTAAATTATAAAAAAATCTCCTATGCGGTGAGCATTCGCCATTTTTTAGTCACCTTGTCACCCCAAAAAAATAGGATAAGACTGTTCTATTATGGGCCGAATGTTTCATAAAATGCAAAATGCATGCGTCTTTTTTCTGTGTTTTTTTGTTTAGTTTTTTTGCGCGGTATTGAGTATCGCAATACTTTTTTATGGTGACGAAAGCAAATCAAAATTTTGGTATCAAAACAACCCTACGCCAATCTGATCGGTGTAGCGTTGTCACGATACCAAAATTTTGATTTGTTTCGATTTGGCGACTAAAAATTGGATTTGGCGACTACATTTTTCAGTTCAGGAGCCAATGGCTACTAGGTATATTTTTTTTTGTCTGGAGCACTGACACTAGTAAAATACTTTAAACACAAAGCCAGTTATGTGCGCAGGGCCCCTTCATATATAGTCGCGGCATTTTCGGGTCGGCCAAATCGCGATTCGATTAATTTTGCGATATATAGTGCAGCCCTACTTTCCATTATACTTCATTAGTCGGTAAGTTCCATGTTTTGGCTTACAAATACTGCGATGTGAGACAGGCCTTCCAAAAATAGTACACACAGTTAAGTCCATATATATTTGGACAGAGACATTGTTCTAATTTTTGCTCTGTACATTACCACAATGGATTTTGAACAAAACAATTCAGATTAAGTTGAAGTTCAGACTTTCATTCAGTGGGTTGAACAAAATGATTCCATAAAAATGTGAGGAACTAAAGCACTTTTTAAACTCAATGCTTTCTTTCATGGGCTCAAAAGTAATTGGATAAATTAAATAATTGTAAATAAAATGTTAATTTAAAATACTTGGTTGAAAACCCTTTGTTGACAATGACTGCCGGAAGTCTTGACCTCATGGACATCACCAGACGCTGTGTTTCCTCCTTTTTAATGCGTTGCCAGGCCTTTACTGCAGCGGTTTTCAGTTGCTATTTGTTTGTGGGCCTTTCTGTCTGAAGTTTAGTCTTTAACAAGTTAAATGCTCTATTGGGGATAAGATGACTGACTTGGCCATTCAAGAGTATTCAACTTCTTTGCTTTAATAAACGCCTGAGTTGCTTTGGCTTTATGTTGTGGGTCATTGTCCATCTGTATTATAAAACGCCAACCAATCAGTTTGGCTGCATTTGAGCACACAGTATGTCTCTGAAAACCCCAGAATTCACCCGGCTGCTTCTGTCCTGTGTCACATCATCAATAAACACTAGGGACCCAGTGCCACTGGCAGCCATGCATGCCCAAGCCATCACACTGCCTCTGCCGTGTTTTACAAATGATGTGGTATGCTTTAGAGATCATGAGCTGTACCATGCCTTCTCCATACTTTTTTCTTTTCATCATTATGTACTGACTCCTGATATATTTATACATAATAATTAGATCTCCCCTCAGTCGTCTTTTTTCCAAAGTGAATAACCCTAATTTTGATAATCTTTCAGGGTACTGCAGTTGCCCCATACCAGTTATTACTTTAGTTGCCCTCCTCTGGACCCTCTCCAGCATTGCTGTGTCTGCCTTGTTCACAGGAGCCCAGAACTGTACACAGTACTCCATGTGTGGTCTGACTAATGATTTGTAAAGTGGTAGGACTATGTTCAAATCACGAGCATCTATGCCCCTTTTGATGCAAGCCATTATCTTATTGGCCTTGGCAGCAGCTGCCTGACACTGGTTTAGGCATGCTTAGTTCGCCGTTTATTAAAATTCCTAGATCCTTTTCTATGTCAGTGTTACCCAGTGTTTTACCATTTAGTATGTACGGTTGACTTGCATTATTCCTTCCCATGAGCATAACTTTACATTTGTCAGTGTTAAACCTCATCTGCCCAAGCCTCCAGTCTATCCAGATCACTCTGTAGTAGTATACTGTCCTCTTCAGTGTTAATTACTTTACACAGTTTAGTGTCATCTGCCAAAATTTATATTTTACTACGCAAGCCTTCTACAAGATCATTAATATATTGAAGAGAATAGGGCCCAATACTGACCCCTGAGGTACCCCACTAGTGACAGTGACCCAATCTGAGTGTGTACCACTAATAACCACCCTCTGTTTTCTATCCCTCAGCCAGTTACTTACCCACATACAGACGTTTTCTCCCAGTTCCAGCATTCTCATTTTATATAGTAACATTTTATGTGGTACAGTGTCAAATGCTTTGGAGAAGTCCAGATATACGACATCCATTGATTTGCCGCTATCAAGTCTAGAACTTACCTCCTCATAGAAACTGATTAAATTCATTTGGCATGACCGATCCCTCACAAAACCATGCCGATATGGTGTTATTTGCTTATTTCCGTTGAGATGCTCTAACATAGCATCTGTCAGAAAACCTTCAAACTTTTTACCCACAACAGATGTTAAACTTACCGGCCTATAGTTTCCAGGCTCTATTTTTGGACCCTTTTTGAATATTGCCACCACATTTGCTATGCGTGAATCCTGTGGGACATTCCCTGTCAGTATAGAGTCTGCAAATATCAGAAATATGGGTCTGGCTATGACATTACTTGATTCTCTTAGGATATGGGGGTGTATGCCATCCGGTCCTGGCAATTTGTCTATTTTAATCTTTTTAAGTCGCTGTTGTACTTCTTCCTGGGTCAGACAGGACACTTTTAAGGGGGAATTTATTTTTACATTCAGCATTTCATCTGACAGCTTATTTTTCTCAGTGAATAGGAAGAAATAGGAGAAAAAAATATTTAACAGCTCTTTAGCAATTAATCTATCGGTCTCTAGTTTGGCCGCTTTTATTTGTTTTTTACATGTTCTATTTTTTTCCTTATAGTTTTTCAGTGCTTCCGTGCTACCCTCCTGTTTTAGTGTCTTATATGCTTTCTTTTTGTCATTTATTGCTTCTGTTTATCCACACTGGTTTCTTTTTGTTCCTTAACCTTTTATTCCCATTCCCATACGGTACCTCTCACAATGAGATTTTAGGATGCTTTTAAAAGATATCCCATTTTGTGGCTGTATTTTTATTTTTGAGGACTTTGTCCCAGTTAGTTAGGCCTATGGCCTCTCTTAGTTGGCTAAATTTAGGTTTTTTGAAGTTTGGTATTTTTGTTCCTCCCTATAGAAACGCTCTTTTGAATGATAATTGGAAGGTTATTACTTTATGGTCACCATTTCCCAGGTGTCCCACAACCTGCATGTCTGTTGTTCTGTCAGGCCTATTGGTTAATACTATTGCAATATGGTTGAAGAAATCCAGCTCCACTTCGGTAAAGGAAAAATTTATTTCGCTTGCAGTAAAATCACATCCAGTTACAGTTACAAAGTCGTTGTCTACATGTTTCGGGCTACTGAAGACAATTTGCGCCCTTAATCATGACACAATACAACATTAAAAAGTGGCAGTATTTATAGAGGGACTACACCTGTTTTCACTGATTGTGGTCACATGACTGCAGGCAGCCTCTAAAACATGCCACACCTATGAACAAGACTTCTCATGAGGGGGGGGGGGGAGAAACACAAAATGAACAGAAAAAGCCTATACAAAAATGTGCATATGCGCAAAGTGCGCATAAAGTGACTTCAGACCTGAACTGGACCCTAAAAATTTCAGAATGGCATGGATAAGTCAAAGCGTTTTAAAGTTATCAGCACTTAAAGTGACACTGGTCAGATTTGCAAACAATGGCCTGGTCCTTAAGGTGAAATAGGGCTGAGTCCTTAACCACTTCAACCCCGCTAGCTAAAACCAGGCCACTTTTTACACTTCTCCACTACACTACTTTCACCGTTTATCACTCGGTCATGCAACTTACCACCCAAATGAATTTTACTACCTTTTCTTCTCACTAATAGAGCTTTCATTTGGTGGTATTTTATTGCTGCTGACATTTTTACTTTTTTTGTTATTAATCAAAATGTAACGATTTTTTTGCCAAAAAATGACATTTATCACTTTCAGCTGTAAGATTTTGCAAAAAAAAAAAAACGACATCCATTTATAAATTTTTCGCCAAATTTATTGTTCTACATGTCTTTGAAAAAAAAAAAATGTTTGGGCAAAAAAAAAAAAATGGTTTGGGTAAAAGTTATAGCGTTTACACACTATGGTACAAAAATGTGAATTTCCGCTTTTTGAAACCGCTCTGACTTTCTGAGCACCTGTCATGTTTCCTGAGGTTCTACAATGCCCAAACAGTAGAAAAACCCCACAAATTACCCCATTTCAGAAAGTAGACACCCTAAGGTATTCGCTGATGGGCATAGTGAGTTCATAGAACTTTTTATTTTTTGTCACAAGTTAGCGGAAAATGATGAATTTTTTTATTTATTTTTTCCTTACAGAGTCTCATATTCCACTAACTTGCGACAAAAAATAAAAAATTCTAGGAACTCGCCATGCCCCTCACAGAATACCTTGGGGTGTCTTCTTTCCAAAATGGGGTCACTTGTGGCGTAGCTATACTGCCCTGGCAATTTAGGGGGCCCATATGTGTGAGAAGTAGTTTGCAATCAAAATCTGTAAAAAATGACCGGTGAAATCCGAAAGGTGCACTTTGGAATGTGGGTCCCTTTGCCCACCTAGGCTGCAAAAAAGTGTCACACATCTGGTATCGCCGTACTCAGGAGAAGTTGGGGAATGTCATTTTTTTTTTTTAAATCAAATCGTTTTTATTAAACCCCTAAAGACAGTAGGTTACAAATCAGTACAGTGTATTTTCTTACTCCATCCACATTACAGAATCAGTGTACATCAGTATCATATCAGTACCAACACACTTACAAAACTAGTATCTGCATGAACTATATACTCCTAAGAACACAATAGACACCAGGAATTTATATATGTCCAAACCCTCCCAGAACCCCTCCCCCCCCCCCCCCCCCCCTGTAAACTAGTCTTGTATCTGTCTGAGCCTATATGACCACATGGGTATGAGATAACCAACCACTCCACAGTTTATCAAACTTCTGAGGACACCCTCTTTTCACAAACACCCCTTTCTCTAATATCAACATATCATGCACCTTCCTCTCAAACTCCTCCAATGTAGGCGGACTCCCCTGGATCCATCTCATAGCCACCAGCTTCCTGGCCACATACAACAACCTTCCCACTGCCACCTTGACAGAGTCATTCCCTCCAATCTCAGATACATAACCCAATACGCACACCTTAGGGTCATTTTGAATTCCCAACGTCATTTTACCATTAATCATATTCCTTACAGCATCCCAATATTTCCCAATCACCGGACAAGACCACAACATATGCAGCAAATCCGCACCATCTTCCATACATTTCGGACATCTGTCATCAGATCTTACTCCCACTTTTTTTAGGAATACCGGTGTTTTGTATACTCTATGTATGATAAATAGTTGGGACAATTTACCCTGTTCACTCAAGGACACCCTGGGGACACCTTCCAGAATATCCTCCCACTCATCCTTAGACATATCACCCAAGTCAGCCTCCCATTTCTTCATTCTTGAGAGCGGAAACCCCTCTAAGAATTTACCAAGTAAAAGAGCGTATACCTGCGATATCAGCCCTCTCTTCCCCCCCCCCTGTCCGAAGGACAAGCTTGTGAATTACCTCCATTTGGGCTATCACACATCCTTTCCGCAACGTAACCTCAAGAGCATGCCTCACCTGAAGATATTTATAAAACCATCCCTTAGGGATACTAAATTCCTGCTGCAGGGTCTGAAACGACTTACATAACTTGCCCTCAATCAATTGGCCAATTCTCATCACTCCCTGAGTTTCCCAACTTCCAAGTCCAGACATGTTAAAGAATTCAGGCAATAGGTGATTATTTCTAATAGGAGAGAGCTCACTGATTCCACCTACCCCTCTCAGTTGCTTCACCCTCGCCCAAATCTTTTTCATGAGGTCGATAAGAGGAAGTTTTCCCCTCTCAGCATGCATACCTGACCCTTCCAGAATACCCATGAGGTCCCGACTACCCAACCAATGCTGCAAAATCTGTCCCGTCATATCCGGCACCTGGAAACTAATCCATCCCTTGAAATGCTGACACTGGGAAGCCAAAAAGTAAATCAATGCATTAGGAACAGCCAGGCCTCCTTCAGACTTAGCGTACTGCAATGTTTCCAATTTAATCCTAGCCTGACCGTACTTCCAAATAAGATCCCTAAATATAGAGTGAATTTTCTTAAATCTATCTAGGGGGATCCATACGGGAGCATTATTCAATACGTAGAGCAGCTGAGGCATCATAACCATTTTTAACAGGTTCACTCTACCTACCACAGAGAGAAAGAGCCTACACCATGACCTCACCTTAAGCCTGAAAGTAGCCAGCAACGGGGACAGATTGAGGACCTCAAAATCCGTTATTCTAGGTGTTATAAACAGTCCCAAGTATTTAAATTTATCCACCCAAGGAACCAAACTATCTGCTTGTCTTCCTGTCAGGGCCTGCCCATCAATTGGCATCAAGGAGGATTTTTGCCAATTTATCCGCAGACCAGAAAAGCCACCAAATCTATCAATCAATGCCATGGCCGCATCCAGGGACGCCCCAGTATCACCCATAAAAAGCAGAGTGTCGTCTGCGTACATAGCCACTTTGTTGTGTAGCCCACCATATTTAAATCCCTGTATATTCGTTGATAAACGAATGTGTGCCGCAAGTGGCTCTATTGCAAGAGCAAATAATAAGGGCGACAAAGGGCATCCCTGTCTGGTGCCCCTGGTCAGGGCAAAACGGTCCGACAACCCTCCATTGGCTCTGATTCTCGCCTTGGGACTAGAATACAGGACCTTAACCCACCGAATGAACCGCTCTCCAAAGCCCATGATTCTCAAGACCCCCCACAGGTAACTCCACTCCACACTATCAAACGCCTTGGCGGCGTCGAGAGCAAGCAAAGCCCTATCTCCACTATTATCTGCCGGAATACTCAAACTAGTATATAACCTACGGAGATTAATAGCTGTCGATTTCCCAGGCATAAACCCCGTCTGGTCCGGATGCACAATAGTCAGGATCACCTTGGACAACCTGTTCGCCAACACCTTCGCCAGGAGCTTAACATCAGCCGTAAGAAGCGAGATCGGTCTGTAGGAATCCGGAACTTTAGGATCCTTCCCAGGTTTAGGTATAACCACAATTATAGCTTCCTGCATCGAATGTGGTAGCGAACCTGCCTCCAATGAGTGCTCAAGCACCTTAAGTAATTCAGGAAGTAGTATCCCCTGCAACTTTTTATACACCTCTACTGGGAGTCCATCAGCTCCAGGCGCCTTACCGTTCGCCATATCCCCAAGCGCGGCTTCCAGTTCCTCAAGTGTAATTGGCTCCTCCAGCCTTTCTCTATCCTCCTCTGACAGCGCCGCTAACTGTGCCTCCCCTAGAAAATCAGTCAGTGTCTCTTCAGAGCCAAAACCAGTGGAAGTATACAGAGATACATAAAAACTTTTCAGAATATCTAATATTCCTTCTGTGTCCTGCCTACTATTCCCAAAGTTATCTTTCAATTCCTGAATACATGAGGAGCCTCTCTGGGCCTGGGAAACCACCGACAACAGATGTCCCACCCTCTCACCCTCTTCAAAGGACCTCTGACGATAAAAACTCCTCTTTCTCTCTGCGGCCTGCACTAAATGACACCTCAGCTGCTCCTGGGCTACCGCCAGCGCCTCACTGTTAATCAGGGTGGGGGATCTACTAAACACTCTCTCAGCCTCCACCACCAGGACATGCGCCTTAACATCCGCCTCCCTAGACCTAGATTTGTGCTTGCTAATTTCCTTCATCAAGACTCCCCTCAGGAAAGCTTTCATGGCGTCCCAGACCCCGGGTACCGAAGCCGTCCCTGTGTTAATAGCAAAAAATTCTTTAATCTCCAGAGAGATCCCAGACAAATCGCCCAACACATTCAGCCAATGTGAATTACATTTCCACAGCCTAGGTCCCTGTCTGAGCACCCCCAGGCACAAGTCAATCTGCACCAGAGAGTGGTCAGACAGCGACCGAGGATGATAGAGAACATCCTTAACCAGTGGCAGCATAGCATCGTTAACAAGGGCCATATCAATACGCGATAACGAGTGATGTGTGGCTGATCTACACGAGAATTCCAGCTTATCAGGGTTACGCAATCTCCAAACATCATGTATCCCTACTTCACACATAATATTTCTGAGAGCCCTGCTCCCCGGTAAACCTCCTGCACCGTCCACCCGACATCTATCCAGGGAGTCATCTAGCGTGCAATTGAAGTCCCCAACCAGTAGCCACAGCAACCCAGGGAAGTCCGCCACAAAGTCCATAACCTCTCTCATCAATGGGGAAGCAAATGGTGGGGGCACGTACACGGACACAAGCACCACTTGTATTCCATCCAACTTACACACCACACACACATACCTGCCATCAGCGTCCACACAGTCCTGCAAGTGTTCATACCTTATGCTACTATGCACAATCATGCTTACACCTCTAGAGTGAGAGGAATGAGTTGAATGTAGCGCATGGATCACCCAATTTTTACCCATCCAGTGTAAATTATCTCCAGTCAGATGCGTTTCCTGAAGGCAGCATATAGCCGGCTGAAACCGCCCTAAGTTTGAAAAACACACTGTCTCTTCCGCGCATCTGCCATCCCCCTCACATTCCAACTTAAGACTCTAATCACCTGTGACATGATAAAACTTCAGACCATACTTGAATCTCACAACCCACTCAGACTTCCTCTGCGCACAGTTCAAGACCATAACCCTTCCCCCCAACTGCCCAACCACCCCCCCATCCCCCTCCCTCCCTCTCATAACCAGTTTGCTGTAACTAGGGAATGCTATCCCTTTGGTATCATCCTCACATGTTAAAACAGGGCAATCCGAGAGCACTTTGCCCCTCAGCATATAACAATCAAAACAGATTATAACACAGTTCCTCAGGTAGAGAATCCTCCCCACATCTGAGAAAAACATTTTCCTCCCTTATCTACCAACTCCCTCCACAGGATCTACCTAATGGTAGCATTACATAATACACTTCTTAACTGGTGCAACCTGTATAGCAACCTTAGAATGCAAATGCAGATAAAAATTGAACATAAGAAACAATCTCTTAGCCTCCTTCAAGTATTCAGGGTCCCACTTCTCAGTTGTCGCTCGTGGACGTCCAGCCACTGCGCCGCCTCCTCCGGATCTTCAAAAAACCTGGTGGATCCCAATGCCACCACACGCAATTTAGCAGGAAACAACATAGCATATTGAACTTGTAGATTTCTCAACCTTTTCTTTATGTCCATAAATCTGCTCCTCCTCCGTTGTACTTCATTGGAATAGTCCGGAAATATGGACACTTTCACCCCATTCAGGACCATCTCCTCATTGTCCCTTGATTGCCGCAGGATAGTGTCCCGGTCTTTAAAATGCAGGATCTTCGCCAGTATAGGCCGAGGCGGTCTGCCTGGCGGAAGCGGCCTCATGGGGACTCTGTGCGCCCGCTCCACCGCATATAGGGAAGACAGACCTTTTTCATGGAATAGCTGATACAACCATTTTCTCCACAAACTCTGTAGCATTATCCCCCTCCGTCTTTTCTGGCACTCCTACAATTCTCAGGTTGTTCCTTCTGGACCTGTTCTCCAGATCGTCTGTTTTAGCATATAAAGCAGCTATGTCCTTAGCCGCTGTTTTCGCAGCCATTTGCAGAGGCCGAACATCCTCTTCTATAGTAGCCACCCTCTTCTCTAATTCAGAGGTGCACTCAGAAATCTTGTGGAGGTCGTGCCTAATTATAGAGACATCTGACCTCAGGCTACCAACTTGAACAGAAAGCACCTTCAGGGTACTGTTACAGCTGGCCACAGCTGCCATAATGTCCTTTAACGTGGGCTCTTCACTAGCCGCATCTTTGAGGCCTACCACGCTTTGGGCCGGACGTGCAGGGTTCAGTGGAGGCCACTCCGCCGCATCCAGGGCCTCCCCCTCAAGGGATCCATCCTCCTGGTCAGAGGAATCATGCACATCTGCCTCTTTCTCCTCTGCCCAGTCTCCCACACCGCTATCAGCGCGTACAAACTTGCTTAATTTTGCGGCCGCACTCTGGCTCAGCTTGGATTGTAAGGCCGGCCCCTCTTCCTCCTCGGCGCCATGCTGGCTCACCTCCAGCCTGTCGCATCGGGGCCCCTTGCTGGATTTTCGCGGCATGTCGGAGCTCTCAAAATCACCCCTGCACTCTCCGGTCTCCTCTCCCCCACCAGGTAAGGTAAATCAAACGGTACGGACGTTGCCACCACAGTAAATTTCAGGATGCCGGCAGGAGCTGTGAGCGGTGCGTCTCACTCCATGCGCTCTCAGGCCACGCCCCCTGGGGAATGTCATTTTACATATAACCATGCTGGGTGAGAGAAATATCTTGGCAAAAGACAACTTTTCCAATTTTTTTATACAAAGTTGGCATTTGACCAAGATATTTTTCTCACCCAGCATGGGTATATGTAAAATGACACCCCAAAACACATTCCCCAACTTCTCCTGAGTACGGCGATACCAGATGTGTGACACTTTTTTGCAGCCAAGGTGGGCAAAGGGGCACATATTCCAAAGAGCACCTTTCGGATTTTGCAGGCCATTTTTTACACATTTTGATTGCAAAGTACTTCTCACACATATGGGTCCCTATAATGCCAGGGCAGTATAACTCCCCCACAAGTGCCCCCATTTTGGAAAGAAGACACCCCAAGGTATTCCGTGAGAGGCATGGCGAGTTCCTAGTATTTTTAATTTTTTGTCACAAGTTAGCGGAAAATGATGATTTTTTTTTTTTTTTCCTTACAATGTCTCATATTCCACTAACTTGCGACAAAAAATAAATTCTAGGAACTCGCCATGCCCCTCACGGAATAGTTATACTGCCCTGGCAATTTAGGGGCCCAAATGTGTGAGAAGTACTTTGCAATCAAAATGTGTAAAAAATGGCCTGCGAAATCCGAAAGGTGCTCTTTGGAATATGTGCCCCTTTGCCCACCTTGGCTGCAAAAAAGTGTCACACATCTGGTATCGCCGTACTCAGGAGAAGTTGGGGAATGTGTTTTGGGGTGTCATTTTACATATACCCATGCTGGGTGAGAGAAATATCTTGGCAAAATACAACTTTTCCATTTTTTTATACAAAGTTGGCATTTGACCAAGATATTTATCTCACCCAGCATGGGTATATGTAAAATGACACCCCAAAACACATTCCCCAACTTCTCCTGAGTACGGCGATACCAGATGTGTGACACTTTTTTGCAGCCAAGGTGGGCAAAGGGGCACATATTCCAAAGAGCACCTTTCGGATTTCGCAGGCCATTTTTTACACATTTTGATTGCAAAGTACTTCTCACACATATGGGTCCCTATAATGCCAGGGCAGTATAACTCCCCCACAAGTGCCCCCATTTTGGAAAGAAGACACCCCAAGGTATTCCGTGAGAGGCATGGCGAGTTCCTAGTATTTTTAATTTTTTGTCACAAGTTAGCGGAAAATGATGATTTTTTTTTTTTTTTCCTTACAATGTCTCATATTCCACTAACTTGCGACAAAAAATAAATTCTAGGAACTCGCCATGCCCCTCACGGAATAGTTATACTGCCCTGGCAATTTAGGGGCCCAAATGTGTGAGAAGTACTTTGCAATCAAAATGTGTAAAAAATGGCCTGCAAAATCCGAAAGGTGCTCTTTGGAATATGTGCCCCTTTGCCCACCTTGGCTGCAAAAAAGTGTCACACATCTGGTATCACTGTACTCAGGAGAAGTTGGGGAATGTGTTTTGGGGTGTCATTTTACATATACCCATGCTGGGTGAGAGAAATATCTTGGCAAAATACAACTTTTCCATTTTTTTATACAAAGTTGGCATTTGACCAAGATATTTATCTCACCCAGCATGGGTATATGTAAAATGACACCCCAAAACACATTCCCCAGCTTCTCCTGAGTACGGCGATACCACATTCCTTTTAGGAGGGCATTTTTAGACATTTGGATCCCAGACTTCTTCTCATGCTTTAGGGCCCCTAAAAAGCCAGGGCAGTATAAATACCCCACATGGGACCCCACTTTGGAAAGAAGACACCCCAAGGTATTCAATGAGGGGCATGGCGAGTTCATAGAAATGTATTTTTTTGGCATAAGTTAGCGGAAATTGATTTTTTTGTTGTTTTTTCTCACAAAGTCTCACTTTCTGCTAACTTAGGACAAAAATTTAAATCTTTCATGGACTCAATATGCCCCTCAGCGAATACCTTGGGGTGTCTTCTTTCCAAAATGGGGTCAGTTGTGGGGTGTTTGTATTGCCCTGGCATTTGAGGGTCTCCACAATCATTACATGTATGGCCAGCATTAGGAGTTTCTGCTATTCTCCTTATATTGAGCATACAGGTAATGAGATTTTTATTTCTTCTGTTCAGCCTCTGGGATGAAAGAAAAAAATGAACGGCACAGATCTCTTCATTCACATCGATCAATGTGGAAGAAAAAATCTCAGCCAAAAAAAAAGGAGGGGAAAGGCGTCTGCCAGGACATAGGAGCTCCGCCCAACATCCATACCCACTTAGCTCGTATGCCCTGGCAAACCAGATTTCTCCATTCACATCAATCGATGTGGATGAATAAATCATTGCCGGGAATTTGCAAGACGGGTGCTAACGAGCCGTTGGGGGAAGCCCGCGCGACTAGTTCGCACGGTGCCACAGGTGCCAATCCGTTCTAGAAACAAATGCCTAAAGAGGGCCACACTTGTGTAGAAATTGTCCACATAAAGATGGTACCCCTTGCCGAATAAGGGTGACACCAAGTCCCAGACTGTCTTCCCACTGCTCCCCAGGTAGTCAGGGCAACCGACCGGCTCCAGGGTCTGATCTTTTCCCTCAGACACGAAATTTGTGGGTATAGCCTGTGGCCCTTTCACAGAGCTCATACAAATTGACCCCATACCGGGCGCGCTTCCTTGGGATGTATTGTTTGAAGCCAAGGCGCCCAGTAAAATGTATCAGGGACTCGTCTACGCAGATGTTTTGCTCTGGGGTATACAAATCTGCAAATTTCAGGTTGAAATGGTCTATGAGGGGCCGAATTTTGTGGAGCCGGTCAAAAGCAGGGTGGCCTCTGGGACGGGAGGCGGTGTTGTCACTAAAGTGCAGGAAACGCAGGATGGTCTCAAATCGTGTCCTGGACATAGCAGCAGAGAACATGGAGATGTGATGAATTGGGTTCGTGGACCAATATGACCGTAATTCATGCTTTTTAGTTAGACCCATGTTGAGGAGAAGGCCCCAAAAAATTTTCATTTCGGAAACTTGGACTGGTTTCCACCAGAAAGGCTGGGCATAAAAGCTTCCCGGGTTAGCGGTTATAAATTGTGTGGCATCCCGGTTTGTCTCTGCCACAACTAAGTCTAAGAGCTCCGCAGTCAAGAACAGCTCAAAAAATCCCAGGGCCGAACCGATCTGAGCTGTCTCAACCCGAACTCCAGACTGGGCGGTGAAAAGGGGAACTACAGGTGCGGCTGAAGTTGGGGACTGCCAATCAGGGTTTGCCAGCACCTCAGGGATTCTAGGGGCTCTATGGGCACGTCTTTGCGGTGGCTGCGACGGGGTCACTACTGCACGTGCCACCGTACCAGCTTCAACTGCCCTTCTGGTGCTCGCTACTTCACCATGTTCTACGGCAGTGCTGGTACTAGGTCCAGGAAGGGCTGCGCTGCTAGTGTATGCCTCACCACATAATCCGACAGCACCAGTCCCACTCTGCTGCTCTTGAAGCGGATCCTGCGCAACCTGCGGTCTAGCGACACGGGGCCGGGTACGCCTGGTGCTATCAGGGACCTCAGCCTCCTCGTCCGAACTTTGGGTCAGAGAGCCACTGCTTTCTACAGGTTCGTATTCTGACCCGCTAGATTCATCAGATGAGGGTTCCCATTCCTCATCCGACTGGGTCAGAAGCCTGTAGGCCTCTTTAGAAGAATACCCCCTGTTTGACATGTGGGCAACTAAATTTAGGGGTATTCCCTGAGACTACCCAAGAAAAAAAACAAGCCTGTCTTACAAATGGGAGGCTAGCGAAGTACCGGAGGCCGCTGCAGTTGATAAAAAATATCAAAACTGATTTTTTTATCGCCGCAGCGCGTGTAAAGTTAATGTGCAGTGATCAAAAAAATATATTTTTTGTCACTGCGGTGGGGCGGGCGTGGGTGAACGCACGTGTGGGCAACCGATCACTACACTAATACAATTATAGATCTGACCGTGATCAGTTTTGATCACTTCCAGATACTATAAAAGTACAAATGCTGATTAGCGATACGCTAATCAGCGAATAACGGACTGCGGTGCGGTGGGCTGGGCTCTAACTGATCCCTAAGCTACCTAACCAAGGGGCCTAAACTATACCTAAAATCTAACGGTCAATACCAGTGAAAAAAAAGTGACAGTTTGCACTGATCACTTTTTTCCTTTCACTAGTGATTGACAGGGGTGATCAAAGGGGAGATCGAAGGCTTAATTGGGGTTCAGGGGGGTTATCTGGGGCTAGTATGTGGTGTTTGGTGTACTCACTGTGTAGCCTGCTCCTCTGCTGGATCCAACCGACGAAAAGGACCAGCAGAGGAGCAGGGCAGCCATATAACAGATCATATTTACAAATATGATCTGCTATCTGGCTTGTCATTGTTTTTTAAAAAAATCAGCAACCTGCCAGCCGCGATCATTGGCTGGCAGGTTGCTGACGAAATGCTCCTTGACGAAATGCCGGCCCGCGATGCGCATGCGCGGGCCGGCTGTGACCGAAATCTCGTGTCTCGCGAGATGACGCACGGATGCGTCCAGGAGGAATAAATCAACCACCTCCCGGACGCATCCGTGCGTTATGCGGTCGGGAGGTGGTTAAGGGGTTAAGGGATAACTGTCACACTTGGACCCTAATTTCAATTTTCATATATGTAGTTACTAATAACATGATATTCCAGAATTAGTTACTATTAGACTGATTTACCCCATATTTAATAAGATTCAGCCCTTAGCAACCAGTCTGCATAAAACTGCAATTTCACTATTCCGTTAAGATGGCCGCCACTGCCCTCACCCTGAGGCTAATCGCGCCTGCCCTCACTAGCCAGTAACAATAGCCCTCCAAAAGTGTCAGTAACCAGAGCCCTTCCCCCTAAAGGGTTAATCTCCTGCAGCACAAAGGGGTCCCTTTTACCACATGTTGCTTTCATTTATACACTGAGCAGACAGTAGATCTCCCTTCCCTGGTCTGTGGTGCTTCAACTCTGCATTGTCCCAGTCTGCTGAGTGAGGGAGCATCTGCCAAGCGCAGGGACAAGGAGAAGTGCACACAGCCCAGGTCCCTGGCTGTCAGTAATGTGACCCTGCACGCTCCGTCTATCAACAGTTAGACGGAACATGCCTAGCAACCCTATTTTAAGCACAGGTAAAAGTAGCCAGTACAGGGAACAAAAATGTGGAATTAAGAGGTAATTGAATACACAGTGAAAAGTTGAACTAGGGCCACCAAGGAGATATCAAATCACCACAATCCAATACTCCAAAAAAAAAATAATATATATATATATGACAGTTCTACTTTAAGGGACGGCTGTGACGTGCAGGAACAATTACATAATGAGTTTATTGTTGCAAGATTAGGTCTAGACGTCTGTTCAGACCATCAGGTTGCCGCGTGTTCAATGTGAAAATCCAAAAGGATTCTCCATTTAATAATTTTCGTTTGTAATCCCCTCCTCTTATTGGCAAAAAAAAAAACCTTCCTATACCCTGTACCACTAGATCCGATGTATCACCACCATGGCAGACAGCAAAATGCAGACTAGCTGCAGATATATTGCGACTGCCATGGTGGGGCACATCGGAAATGTGCCTGCGTATTCTAGTTTTTATGGCATTAGTGGTGCAACCTACATACTGCAGTTAGCATTTTCTGCATGTGATTAAATAAACTGCAAAGGTTGTGTTGCAATTAAGATTTGAAAAATCCTGCCAGTTGAAGCTGAAACAAAAAGTATTAGATATCGACATGTGGGTGCAACATATGCAACTAATGTCCGCATCTATAGCTTCCTTTGGTCGTGAGCCAGACAGGCTGCGATTTCTTCTTGTCCTGATACAGGCTAGGTCTGATATAGTTAGCTATAGTGGGTGCTCTTCTGGCTGCACATTTAACCCCATCTGCAACTATGTCCGTCCATTCTCTATCATATGCCAGGACAGGAAAATGCCTTTTTACAATGTGGCAGATCTGTGTGAACTCCGTGCTGTACTGTATAACAAACAGATTTCTTTTGTTGTTTCCATTATTTTTGAAGTTTTTGTTTTTAGTTTTGTTTCTGTTGGCAACCACAGCACTGAGTTCACTACCCCTAGACACACTCTCCTGCTCTGGCTGAACCAGAAACCCTCTTTCAATTTCAGACACCTGCCGTATTACATCCTAAACCTGACTTCTGGCATAAGCTCTCTTGTGTAATCTATGGGCGATATTTTCGGCTTCAGTCATGAAGCAATCATCACCCGTGGAGTTCCTTCTTGAACGTATTATCTCACCCCTCGGTATGTCCGCTATGACATGTTTCAGATGACAGGATGTGGCGTGCAGGGTGGTATTTTCTGCTAAGGGCTTTCTATAGGTACATGTATGGATTTTTCCGGTGGAGGGGTCCCCCCTCACGCACAAATCCAAAAAAGAAATGTCCTGCATCTCATGGTGAACACTAAATGAAGAATTGATATAGCAACCAAAAGCTGGTATGGGCGTCACATCACCCGTCCAAACCAGGAGGATCAGGTCATCAATGTAACGGCCACACCACCTGATGCAATGCCAAAAAGGATGGGTGTCGATGAGGAGAAAGCTCCTCTCCTACCATGCCATAAAAATATTAGCTATGGAGGGAGAGAACTTAGCCCCCATCGACACCCCTGATACTTGCAGAAAAAACGTATTGTTGAACATGAAGAAATTGCGCCTGAGGAGGAAATCCACCACCAGAAGTACATATTCCTGCAATCCTGCGGTAATATTACTATAGGTTCTGAGGAACCAGGCTAATGATTTAATAGCCAGTTCATGCGGAATACTAGTGTATAAAGACACAACGTCCGCTGTCATCCATGTATAATTTGATGACCATTCAATGTTCTCAATTATTTGTAAAACGGATTCTGTGTCTTTAAGAAAACCTGGCATGAGCGGTATTAGCGGTTGAAGTATAGAATCAACCCACTGGGAGATTCGTTCTGAAAATGAACCAATACCTGCTACAATAGGCCTAAGAGGAGGTGGAAAGGTGTTTTTTGTGTGTCTTGGGGAGTGCATGAAAAACCGGGATGACGGGAGATAAAACATATATGTATTCAGATTCCCTGTTAGTCAAAAAAACTGATTTAACCCCCAAATCCAAAGCGTACCCGATAAGCGCTGTTTACAAACGTGCTTATCGGGCAATTACATACATGCCGAGGAAACAAGCATATATTATATATTTTGGCGAGGAAGGCGGGGGAGTACAATCTTGAACTGGATCAGTCTATATTTCTGGGAGATCGATACTTTTTAAAATGTTTTGGTATACTATATCCCAATCCGAGATACTCCCATCGCCCAATTCAGCTTCCCAGCTTCCCTCGCTTTTAAATGTTATTATTTCACAGAGAGAGTCCCGAAGCCTGTGATATATTTGAGAAAGTGTGAGTTGTGTATCCTTAAATTTAAAACAATAATCCAAAAAGGAATTTGCCCTAATAGTTAAAAGGCATTTATCCTGAGTGCTCATAAAACGCGTGACCGATTTGTGCATACCTATACCTATCTAGAAAAGTGGCAGTTGTGCCTTTTATTAATTTATGTAAGCGGATAATATTGGCATGTGATGAAATGTGAGCGATTAATACCACGTAAATGCCAGTATTTGTAATCTGCAATTAACATATATTCATTTAAATTATGATTGTGCCAAAGTGGAGTAAAGTGAGTGTGATATGTTACACCTAGTATCTTTTTATTTCAGACCTTATTTAACATATCTAATTAGACACTTTCTTTTCCCCGAGTGACTGGTCTAAAAATTTTTTTTTTTAAATATCCCCATACGGCCCCTGAAAATCCTTTGACTGGAAACAACAAGGCAGGCATGTGATAACCCCCAGGTCCCACCCACCACATTATCTGAGCTGCAATATAATATCCCTGAAGGAAGGGGAGGGAGAGACCACCATCTCGCTCGGAGAGCCAAAGATATTTTTGCTTGATCCTGACCCTACCCCTCCCCCAGATTAACTCATTCAGCAGTCTGTCCAGCAGCCCAAAGAATGAGTCGTCAATCCATATTAGACACGCAGTCAGAGGGTATAGAGCGATGGGGAGGACCACCATCCTAACCAGTGCGATCCTTTCCGCCTGTGACAGAGGCAACTTCTGCCAAGTGCAGATCTTCTCCCTCACCTTATTGATCATAGGGATGATGTTTAAAGGATTATATCTAGTCAAATTCGTGCTAATTCTGATACCCAGATATCGAATAGCATCGGTGGGTCCAAGTGGCCTAATACCTAGAGGGCCGTCAGGGGGTGCTCGGACAAGGGGGAGAAGTTCAGACTTATCCCAATTTACTTTATATCCCGATAGTGAACCATATTCTTCCAAGATGTTCATAACAGATGGAACTGCTTTCCATCCTTGCTTCAAAAAGACAAGAATATCGTCCGCATACAGACTAATTTTATCTTCCTCTTCTCTCCCCCGAAACCAATAATCTTATTAGACTGTCAGATTCTGAATGCAAGGGGCTCTAAGGCCAGGGTGAAGATCAAAGGTGAAAGAGGGCAGCCCTCGCTGTAAGGGGAACTGTTCGGAGTCAATCCCGTTTATCTTAACACTAGCGGTAGATCCACAATAAAGCAATTGCACCCATTTAATGAAGTGTTCACCCAGGTTCATTCTGTCCATAGTTCCCCACAGAAAGGACCACTCCACCCTGTCAAAAGCCTTCTCAGCATCCAAGGGACAGGATGGAGCGGTCCTCCCCGTCCCCAATATAAATGGATATTGGATTGTATGTTTGGTTTTGGGATAAACCCCGTCTGATCCGGGTGGATCTGACAGTGAATAACCCCCCTCAACCTATTAGCAAGCAATTTGGCCAATATCTTGTAGTCGGTATTAAGTAATGAAATTGGGCGATTCAGTCTTATCTTTATCCTTTTTCAGAATCAGAGAAATGGAAGCCTCCCTCAAGGAAGGAGGGAGTAAACCACTCCTCCAGGATTCATTAAGCGTTTGAAGAAGGAAGGGCAGTATAACTTTGCGATATGCTCTATAAAGTTCAAAAGGGCAGGCCGTCTCTGCCTAGGGCCGTATTGCCTTTTATGCTATTGACGGCAGTCTCCAGCTCATAGAGAGTAATTGGTGAATGTAATCTAGAACAGTCTTGATCGGAGAGGCGAGGGAGCACCATGCCGTCTAAAAAAAGAGCCAGGGCTCAGTCATCCTCCCCGAGATCCGACTGGTATAGTTTAGTAAAATGTTCTATAAAAGGCTGATTTAATATTTAAATGATTATTAGTTAAAGGCGCCGGAGGGCAGTTTAATTTGCTTTATTGGGGGTTGACTCTTTTGGCTAGCAATTACAGATGCCAGCATTCTACCCGTTTTACCTTTTTCAAAGAAGGCTTGCTGACCCGCAAAAAAGGACTTCTGTTGTGCTTTTTCATATAGGAAGGTCTGATATTTCCTCTAAGCCTCCATTAATAATAAATCGGGCATTTTCCCCATTCTGTCTGGCCAGATCTGCCTCCAGATCCACAACCCTCTCAATCAGTTCCTTTTCAGTATTAGCATATTCCGCCCTTTTTCTGCTAATCCTCAGGGAATCCCATACATAATGTACATGTGTGGATCTGTCGTTTAGTGCCCAGAACTCAGATGTAATTTCCGATCCTTTCTTGTTCACCAGCTACATGGATCCAATGTGTGTTTAACCTAAAAGGTTTTCTACCGTCTAAGGCACAGAATCAACCGTCGACAGATAGATCTATTCTAGACATAGCCTTGCGGGATCTGCTGAAACAGGAGAAGGCGATTTTTTCCCCATACAAATACTGTCACATGTCCGTGAGGCCCATCTCCTGGCAGATCCTGCTAAGGATCGTGGGCTGACTATTAAAACTCCCCCCTCCACTAAGCGCAGATACTCTATCCTTGTTGTCCATAACTGCATTGAAGTCTCCCAACACTAATATAGGACACGCTTCCCTCCTACATACATATTCCGCAAGCTTCCTCAAAACTTCAGAATTGAAGGGAGGCGGGATATATACAAAACGCAAGTATGCATACCAGTCCCATCCATCGGCCATATAAAAATACAAATCTTCCCTCCTTATCAATCCATTGATCATATGGATCAAAATCTACATTTCTATGGATGTAGGCACTTACATCCACATATCGATATCTAATACTTTTGTTTCAGCTTCAACTGGCAGGAATTTTCAAATGAAAACATATCTTAATTGCAACACAACCTTTGCAGTTTATTTAATCACATGCAAAAAATGCAAACTGCAATATGTAGGTTGCACCACTAATGCCATAAAAACTATAATATGCAGGCACATTTCCGATGTGCCTCACCATGGCAGTCACAATATATCTGCAGCTAGTCTGCATTTTGCTGTCTGGTGATGCATTGGATTACAAACGAAAATTATTAAATAGAGAATCCTTTTGAATTTTCGCATTGAACACGCGGCAACCTGATGGTCTGAACAGACGTCTAGACCTAATCTTGCAACAATAAACTCATTATGTAATTGTTCCTGCACTTCACAGCCATCCCTTAAAAAAGTAAAAAAAAAATAAAAATACTTAATTTTGTTTACAAATGCCAAGGCATATGTTACACATTTTTTTATAGGCTTTTTCTGTTCATTGGGTGTTTTTTTCTCATAAGAAGTCTTGTTCATAGGTGTGGCATGTTTTAGAGGCTGCCTGCAGTCATGTGACCACAATCGGTGAAAACAGGTGCAGTCCCTCTATAAATACTGCCACTTTTTAATGTTGTATTGTGTCATGAGTAAGGGCGCGAATTGTCTTCAGTAGCCCGAAACATGTAGACAACGACTTTGTAACTGTAACTGGATGTGATTTTACCGCAAGCAAAATACATTTTTCCTTTACCGAAGTCGAGCTGGATTTCTTCAACCATATTGCAATACGTTACCCGGGCCTGACAAGGCTCCTCCGTGCTCACAGGTGAAGGTGGGGCAGGTGAGAGCTGCTGAACTTTCTTTTCTTCTATTGGTTAATACTAAGTCCAGTATGGCCGTCTCTCTAGTCGGGTCCTGAACCAGTTGGGAGAGGTAATTGTCTTTGGTTATTGCCAAGAACCTGTTTCCTTTATGAGATTTACAAGTTTCAGTTTCCCAGTCTATATCTGGTGTGAGAAAGCGTGACTGGAAAAGTAGTAGAAAATCGCTATATTTCCCCTAGGCTTCTTTTATATACCATGTACTATGCTACAGGAGGTGGATCTCTCAACTAGGAAACCTGGGTGAGATATCAGAAATCCAGGAAAAGATGGTCTGCCTTAGCAAATCATAGTTTGCTGAGGACTTTGGTAAATTGTGTTGTCTGGCCTGGATTTTAATGGAATGAGGATGCAGGTTGGTAGCTAGACTCCTCATTCCCTTCCTGTCCAGAACAGGTTTCATATAGAGCTCTCAGCCAGGTGATGGAGCTCAGCTCATTTCTGGGCTATAAAAGTTTGCACTGTGAGCATGCCTGGGTGGGGACTGGTTGAACTGACTGGCTTTCGCCATTAAAACAGAAGTCTGCTAAAGCAACAAAAAGGACACAGTGAGTTTATTTTGAATTGTGGCGTGTGGCTGGTAGTAGGCCGCCCATATAGAAAGGGTGCAGCAGAGCATGAATTTATTTTGTATCTTTGCCTGAATGTAAAGGCCTTATATTTTTTTTGTGGATGAGAATAAAGAAAACAGGCAAATCCCTGTGTGAACTGTGCCTGTGCCATTGTGTCACTGTCTGACTGCTGTGTCTACTACTATTGAGCTAACCCCCACATATGGTGTCGGATGCGGGCAGTTGGATTGAAAAATGCAGTCTTAAAGAGACAAACACCTAAAATGTTTGTTGCACAGACCTGCCAGTTCAATTCACGACTGGTGTAATGGAGGAGTTTGGCAAACAGTTTGGACAAGCCATTCTTCAACAGCAACAGCTGATTTTGCAGCAGCAGCAAAACTTTGCACAGGCTGACAAACGACAGCACCAGGCACAGGCCAGGCAGGATAAGATGAATCGCCAATTAATGGAGAAAATGGCGGTGCTGAGTGAGGCAATGGCGGCTTCGCGACTTACCGGTGAAAATGCTGCCGTGTCAGGAAGCCGGAGAGCGTTACCAACAGCACGGGCTGCGGTACAAAGTTCACAGATTATGTGGAAACCTATCTCATGGTCTTTGAGAGAGTAGCAGAGCGTGAAAAGTTACCAGTCGACCAGTGGGCAGATGTGGTGGCGCCTTTCTTAACTGGGGAACCGCAGAAGGCCTACTACGAATTGGGTGAGCCAGATGCAAGAAATTATGCAAAACTTAAGGGTGAGAAACTTGCTCGACTTGGAGTAAACATGCATGTGCGTGCAAGCCATGTGCACAACTGGATTTTCTCTGAGAGCTTTCCACCCCGTTCACAGATGCACGATCTGATCCATCTTGTGAGAAAATAGCTGCAGCCTGAGGAAAGTACCCCAGGTCAAATTGTAGAGAGATAAATTCATCAGGTCAGTACCCCACAAGATCCAGCGCTGGATTGGACAAGGAGGACCTACAACTGCTGACCAATTGGCGAGTCTCGTGGAGCAGTAAAGTGCAACAGAGGACCTACTCCAAGCATCGTCCAGGTATGCCAGCCCCAGGGACAGCAGGTCCCTGAAGTCTACTGGTAAGACTGTCCCAATTGCTAGAGATGTGAGAAATGCTTTAAGGGGAGATGGCTCAAAGGGGGAGCCAGCTGGGCCACGTTCCGCTGGGACCTGGAGGTCGAGGCCAGGGTCCCAAATTGGGGAACAGTGCCGTGTACAGTGCTGGCGGTGTCATGAATTTGGACATGTGGTTGCTAATTGCCCCCTCACAACTGAGCCAATGGATTGCAATATGTCCAGACGTATTTCTCTGTCTGCAGAAACTGTGTCTAAGTTAGAACCTCAAATGTGTACTGTGACCATAGGAGGTTGTACAGCTGAGGCGCTGTTGGACTCTGGAAGCTTGGCGACCTTGGTGCACAGCTTTCTGGTAAACCCTGGGACATACAGTGGACATACTGTTGCGGTACTATGCATACATGGAGAAACCAGAGAGTACCCAACTGCTTGGGTCACAATAGAAACTCCATGTGGTGTATCATGTCATGAAGTGGGTGTGGTTAAATCACTAATGCATAGTGCGATACTGGGAAGAGACTTTTCCCTATTCTGGGACTTATGGCAGAGCAGAAATGTAATCTGTGGAGAAAATCTGACTGATAATGTGTGTATTGAGGTTACCCCTGAACCATATGACCCAGATTCTGAGGTTCCCACAGTAGGTGTGACCACTGACAAAGTTTATAATTTTCCACTAGCCGTTCTAGCTGGTGATACTGAAGATGTGGGGGAGGTTCCCGATATGCCTAATTTAGGTGTCGTGACAATTTTGGGACTTCTCAGCTCAGAGACCCCACTTTGACACGATCAAGGAAAAATGTGAAGGTGTTGAATGGTGTACCACAGTATCCAGGTGCTGATGGCGAGTTTCCCCATATGGCTGTTAACTAGGATCAATTATACCGGGTAGATAAAATACGTGGGGTAATTGTTGAGCAACTGGTGGTGCCCCAACCGTATCGCAGACTGGTATTGGATCTAGCACACAAGCATGTGCTGGGAGGTCATCTTGGGTCTGAAAAGCTCAGAGAACACATCCTCCAACGTTTCTTTTGGCCAGGGATTTTTTCAGAGGTACAAAGGTTTTGTGAATCCTGCCCAGAGTGTCAACTAACCTCTCCTGTGCCACAATTTAGAAGTCCTTTGGTACCCTTGCCCATTATAGAAGTACCATTTGAAAGGGTGGCCATGGATTTGGTAGGCCCTGTTATAAGTCTGCACGGGGACATCAACATATACTTGTAGTGTTAGATTACGCCACACGTTATCCAGAGGCAGTACCTTTACGAAACGCCTCTGCTAAGCTTATTGCCAAAGAGCTTTTTTACATGTTTTTTCGCACAGGCATACCAAAAAAGAGATCCTTGCGTATCAGGGGACTCCTTTCATGTCCAAGGTCAATAAAGAAATGTGTAAGTTCTTGAAGATTAAACACCTGCGTACTTCCGTGCATCACCCTCAAACTGATGGCCTAGTTGAAAGATTTAACAAGACACTAAAAGGTATGTTAAAAAAAAGTGGTTAGCAAGGATGGAAAGGACTGGGATTGTTTATTACCTTATTTGATGTTTGCAGTTCAGGAAGTACCGCAGTCCTCAACAGGTTTCTCCCCATTTGAGCTCTTATATGGCAGACACCCATGTGGTCTCCTTGACATTGCTAAGGAAACCCGGGAATAGGAACCCACCCCTTACCGAAGTGTAATAGAGCATATTGCTCTCATGCAAGACAGAATAGCTGCTGTCATGCCCATCGTCAAAGAACACTTAGAGCAGGCTCAAGGAGGCACAAAGTTATGCCTACAACCGGTCAGCTAAAGTTAGAACCTTTAACCCTGGTGACCGAGTGTTGGTGCTAGTGCCCACTGTAGAAAGTAAATTCCTGGCTAAGTGGCAAGGGCCATACGAGGTAATAGAAAAAGTGGGAGAGGTAAATTATAAAGTTTACCAGCCTGGTAAAAGAAAGCCTGAACAGTTGTATCATATAAATTTGCTCAAACCATGGAAGGACACAGACTCCCCTTGCAGTGTTGCCCCAGAGTTGTTGGCAAATAAGATAAACAACCCTTGTAATAATACTGTAGGTGTGCATATTTCAGAATCCTTGTCCAAGTTTCAAATGCAGGAGACAAAAGAATTTGTCTCAAGAAACACTGATGTGTTCTCAGATTTGCCTGGGCGCACTTCAGTTATCAAACATGACATAGTCACTGAGCCGCAGGTACGAGTTCACTTGATACCATATAGGGTACCTGAAGCTCGGAGACGAGCTATATCGGAAGAAGTAAAAAAAGAAGATGTTAGAACTTGGGGTGATTGAAGAGTCGCAAAGTGAGCGGTCCAATCCCATTGTGCTAATCCCAAAGCCAGATGGTACAGTGAGGTTCTGTAATGATTTCCGAAAAATTAAATGAAGTATCAAAGTTTGATGCATACCCTATGCCAAGAGTAGATGAATTGAGAGACTTGGCCATGCAAGGTATTTTTCTACCCTTGACCTAACCAAGGGGTACTGGCAAGTGCTCCTTACTGACAGTGCTAAAGAAAAAGCGTCTTTTGTCGTTCTAGAAGGCCTTTTTCAGTATGTCACCATGCCCTTCGGGTTACATGGGGCTCCAGCAACCTTCCAAAGGTTAATGGATGTCAACCTTAAACCTCATCGTAGATATGCTTCTGCTTATCTAGAGGATATCATCATTTTTAGTGATGACTGAGAAAGTCATTTACCGGAAGTGCAGGCAGTGTTGGATTCCCTCCGGGCAGCCGGGTTAACAGCAAACCCTAAGAAGTGTGCTTTAGGTCTTGAGGAAGCACGTTATCTAGGGTACATAATTGGGAGAGGTGTAATAAAACCTCAAGTGAATAAGGTAGAAGCCATCCAAGATTGGCCCCGGCCCTTAACCGAAAAACAAGTGACAGCTTTTTGGGGAATTGTGGGGTATTACCGTAGGTTTATCCCAAACTTTGCTAGTGTAGCAGTACCCTTGACAGACCTCACTAAGGGAAGTAAGTCGGCCATGGTAAAATGGAGCACAGAAGCTGAGAGTGCATTTCAGGAGTTAAAGTCTGCCCTTTGTAGGCAATCAGTGTTGATGACCCCAGATTTCAAAAGGTGTTTACTGTACAGACTGATGCCTCTGATGTTGGTTTAGGAGCAGTCCTGTCACAGGAGGTTGGGAGAGAAGAACACCCTGTGACATACCCGAGTAGAAAACTTACTCCTGCAGAGAAAAATTATAGTATTATTGAACGGGAATGTCTGGCAATTAAATGGGCTCTAGAGACTCTAAGATATTACTTGTTGGGTCGACAGTTCAGGTTGGTGACAGATCATTCCCCCCTTACATGGATGAGTCAGGCCAAGGAGAAAAATGCGAGAGTCACAAGGTGGTTTCTGACTTTACAAAACTTGAAATTTTTGGTTGAGCACAGGTCAGGCAAACTGCAAGGGAATGCCGATGCCCTATCCAGAACACACTGTTTGGTGAGTAAAAGTGTTCGGCCCCACAGGTTCGAACAAAAGGGGGAGGGTATGTGAGAGAGTGACTGGAAAAGTAGTAGAAAATAGTTATATTTCCCCTAGGTTTCTTTCATATACCATGAACTATGCTACAGGAGGTGGATATCTCAACTAGGAAACCTGGATGAGATATCAGAAATCCAGGAAAAGATGAACAAAAAATTCAAGTGGAAAAAATATATATAGCAAAATATCACTTTATTCTCAAATAATAAATACGGGAAAAGACAGGGTGGAAAACAGTATACAGAGAGCCATAGGGCAATACACAGAAATGGAATCATGTATAACCATGCAATTAAGCATGGATAACCCACAGGTACAGATAATAGTGGTACATGGATGATCGGAATCCTGGGTGCAAGCATAAGAGGAAATGCCACTAGATAAGTAAGCACCCTACCAAATAATCCCATACAACAATCTCAAAGGGACTTCCGATCACTCATGAACCTCACATCAGCAAGAATTGTACAGGCATATATACACTTGCAGGGATCCAGTATAAGTGATATGATAGATATGGTCATTAAATATCATAGTAATGACATCCCACAACTAATGATGTGGATCTGGTGTGGATGCCAGCCGGAGCCAGACGTGAGCACGCCCTGTATTATAGTACTAGACGACAACCGTACCTGAGGACATGATGACCATGAGTGTAAGCCCTTAGAGCGCAGACCTCGACGCGCGTTTCGCCTGAACGGCTTCGTCGTTTCGCCTGAACGGCTTGACGAAGCCGTTCAGGCGAAACGCGCGTCGAGGTCTGCGCTCTAAGGGCTTACACTCATGGTCATCATGTCCTCAGGTACGGTTGTCGTCTAGTACTATAATACAGGGCGTGCTCACGTCTGGCTCCGGCTGGCATCCACACCAGATCCACATCATTAGTTGTGGGATGTCATTACTATGATATTTAATGACCATATCTATCATATCACTTATACTGGATCCCTGCAAGTGTATATATGCCTGTACAATTCTTGCTGATGTGAGGTTCATGAGTGATCGGAAGTCCCTTTGAGATTGTTGTATGGGATTATTTGGTAGGGTGCTTACTTATCTAGTGGCATTTCCTCTTATGCTTGCACCCAGGATTCCGATCATCCATGTACCACTATTATCTGTACCTGTGGGTTATCCATGCTTAATTGCATGGTTATACATGATTCCATTTCTGTGTATTGCCCTATGGCTCTCTGTATACTGTTTTCCACCCTGTCTTTTCCCGTATTTATTATTTGAGAATAAAGTGATATTTTGCTATATATATTTTTTCCACTTGAATTTTTTGTTTATAGATTAGATGACATCAAGTGATGCGTTCTGTTTAGACTAGACAGAGAGGTTTTTCTTTTGTAGGTTTAATAGTATCCAGGAAAAGATGGTCTGCCTTAGCAAAGTATAGTTTGCTGAGGATTTTGGTAAATTGTGTTGTCGGGCCTTAACGGTGTCTACTACTATTGAGCTAACCCCCACACTGGGTAATTGAAATCCCCCCATAATAACCACCTTATTATGATTTGCCGCCTTGTCTATCTCATTTAGTAGTAGATTTTCTGTGGACTCTGGTATATTAGGGGGTTTATAGTAAACTCCCATTAGTAATTTATTATTGTTTTTAGCTGGTAGAGGTTGATCTTGGTTTCATCTGTCCAAAGAATGTTCTTCCAGAAGTGTGCTGTTTTTTTATGATTATTTTTAGCAAAGTCCAAGCTAGCCTTCTTATTCTTGAGGCCTATGAGTGGCTTGCACAGTGCAGTGAACCCTCTGTATTTACTTTCATGCAGTCTTCTCCTTATGGTAGATTTGGATATTGATACGCCTATATCCTGGAGAGTGTTGTTCACTTGGTTGGCTGTTGTAAGGGGTTTCTCTTCTGCGATCATCCACCACTGTTGTCTTCCGTGGGTGTCCAGGTCTTTTTGTATTGTTGAGGTCACCAGTGCTTTCTCTCTCTCATGATGTACCAAACTGTACAAACTTTTGCCACGCCTAATAGTGTAGCAATGTCTCGGATGTTTTTTTTTCTGTTTGCGCAGATGAAGGATGGCTTCTTGCACCTGCATGGAGAGCTCCTTTGACCGCATGTTTACCTCTCAGCAAAATCTTCAAAATGCAGGCACCGCACCTCAAATCAACTCCAGGCCTTTTATTTGCTTAATTGAGAATTAAATAATGAAGGAATTGCCCACACTTGCCAATTACTTTTGGTCCCTTTAAAAACAGGGTGCCACACGTAAAGGAGCTGAAACTCCTAAATCCTTCATCCAATTTTATGTATATGCCCATTATATAACTAGAACTTGAATATGTTTTAGTAAACACGTAATAAAAACAAAATTTGTGTCAGTGTCCAAATATATATGGACCTAACTATGTTCTTCAGAGTTCAGAGACTAAAGAATTGGTGTACATTGAATCATAGAAATATTACAATACTTGAGCACTTACCTCTGTATTCCCATCTCGCACATCTTTGCTTTGCATCTTGCCTTTGCGACTGATGAAGGTCACAACTTCTACAGTAGAAGGCCTTGAAGTACTAGACATAGTTGAGCTCTTGTCCTGTCTACCCAGTTCATCCTTAATGGAATCAAAGAACATGGACACGTTTTTCTTCCCCCGTTTAGAACACCCCACCGGTCTCTGATCTTTTACTCCACCATTTAGTTTTTCATCCTCATTCTTTTCGGAAAGTTCATTCAATTGTCCATGCTTGGGGATGTTTTCGTCATGAGTCACAAATTCATCACCTATGATACATTATTTTAAAGATATACACGTTACAATTTACTAATGTTACCAAACCCTTGAAACCTGAAAATACAGGTAACCAGTGCGTCAATCAGCTGCTTGTTCAGGGGCTGTATGGATGGCAAATTTCTAGACGTGCATAAAGCGAGCTGGAGTAAGGGTTCTTTTACACAGGGAGATTTTCTACCCAAAACAAACACCAGATGGTGATATAGCATACTGATCGGTGCTTGTTTAGCTCCACTTACACTGAGCGATCATTGGCACTGCACTCGCTCCTCGCATACACTGTTATTGTCAGCAACCCATTCCCACTAAGGTCTATGCTCAAATTTCCTAAAAGTCAAAGAAGAGAAGGCCCAACATAGTGAAATACTGCTGAGTTTAAATAACGTGATTTATTGTACTCACAAGATCCATAAAACAACACGCATATAAAATTTGCACGTCCTCTCATGAAACGCCCGACCCGGGTTTCGCCTCCGCTTAGTCAGGGGCACCTGTGGACTCCTCTAGATTGCTCCTTTTTCAAGACGCTATCGGCATTACTACAGCCCTAATTTGCATGTTTACAATATTGATTTCAAATAACATTCAAGCTCTTTAAATACAAAACCATCAACTCACATTATCACATAAATAGAAGTTAAAACATCTCTTCAGTCTAATTCTGATTTCATAAAACTTTCTCTTTCTCCTCCTTTTGATGTTACATGATCAGTTTTCTCTATTTGTCTTCCATTAGTTCCTCCCCTCAATAAAAATAGATTGGCGATTCCCCCTCTTTCTGAAAAAGCCGCAGTCTCTTCCTACCTCCGTATAGACCCAATGTCCACATCTAGGAAAATAACTTTTGCAAACACTGAAAAAAATAGGATACAACTGACATCTCGATCTGTTCACTATACAAGCTTATGTCGAATTCGACATTTAAGCCCTCAGGCTGTAAGGTGCAGAGTTTATAGATCCATTCTACTGCTCTTCTGTTGATTCTATTCAATGGATCACCACCTCTCCAGTTATTACAAACCTTCTCCAGCACCATTAAAATTAAACCTTCTGAATTTTTATTATGTATTTTTTTTTAAATGTGCAGACACACTATGTCTCTAAACCCTTCTTTATGTTTTGTACATGCTCCTTAATTCTTACTTTCAGTTTTCTAGTGGTCCGCCCTACATACTGGAGGCCACATGGACATGCCAGAATATAAACCACAGATACGTGTTCACAAGAAAGCTCTCCCATTACTTTGTGTACGGTCCCGTTGCTCCTAGAGACAACTAGTTTTTTTTCCTACACTGTCTGTTAACTTTCATATGGTTCTTGCATGTTAGACAAAAACCGCACCATGTGAACCGGTGTTTCATACCTTCAGTAGGTTGTCACATAGTATATAAGGCCGAAAAAAGATATTTGTCCATACAGTTTGGCCTGTTATCCTGCAAGTTGATACAGAGGAAGGCAAAAAATAAATAAAAAAAACATGTGAGGTAGAAGCCAATTGTCCCCACATAAGGGGGGAAAAAAATTGCTTCCCAACTCCAATCAGGCAATCAGAATAACTCCCTGGATCTCTCTAGTAGCTATAGCCTGTAATATTATTACACTCCAGAAATACATCCAGGCACCTCTTGAACTCTTTTAGTGAGCTTGCCATCACCACCTTCTCAGGCAGAGAGTTCCATAGTCTTACTGCTCTTACCGTAAAGAATCGTCTTCTATGTTTGTGTATGAACCTTTGTTCCTCCAGGCACAGAGGATGCCCCCTTGTCACAGTCACAGTCCTGGGGATAAATAGATCATGGGAGAGATCTCTGTACTGACCCCTGATATATTTATACATAGTAATTAAATCTTCCCTCAGTTGTCTTTTTTCTAAATCTGATAATCTTTCAGGGTACTGTAATTCCCTCATTCCCGTAATTACTTTAGTTGCCCTCCTCTGTACCCTCTCCAGCTGTGCCAAGTCTGCCTTGTTCACAGGAGCCCAGAACAGTACTCCATATGTGGTCTGACCAGCGATTTTTAAAGTGGTAGGACTATGTTCTCATCACGGGCATCTATTGCCCCTTTTGATGCAAACCATTATCTTATTGGCCTTGGCAGCAGCTGCCTAACACTGGTTTTACAGCTTAGTTTGCTGTTCACTAAAATTCCTAGGTCCTTTTCCATGTCAGTGTTACCCAGTGTTTTAACATTTAGTATGTACGGTAGAGTATTTTTTTTCTACCCATGTGCATAACCTTACATGTGTGACTTCTCTGCCCAAGCCTCCAATCTATCCAGATCCCTCTGTAGTAGTATACTGTCCTCTTCCGTGTTATTTACTTTACACAGTTTAGTGTCATCTGCAAAAATTGATATTCTACTATGCAAGCCTTCTACAAAATCATTAATAAATATATTGGAGAATAGGGCCCAATACTGACCCCTGAGGTACCCAACTAGTGACAGTGACCCAATCTGAGTGTGTACCATTAATAACCACCCTCTATTTTCTATCATTGAGCCAGTTACTTAACCACATACAGAGGTTTTCTCCCGGCCCGAGCATTCTCATTTTATATACTAACCTTTTATGCGGTACAGTGTCAAATGCTTTGGAGTAGTAAAGATATACGACATCCATTGATTCGCTGCTTTCAAGTCTAGAACTTACCTCCTCATAGAAACTGATTAAATTAGTTTGACATGAACGATCTCTCATGAAGACATGCTGATATGGCGTTATTTGCTTATTTACATTGAGGTACTCCAAGATAGTATCTCTCAGAAAACCTTCAAACAGTTTACCCACAACAGATTTTAAACTTCCCTTACGTCCTATCAGCAGCACAGATGGGGTTAACTGCCCCCCGTGGACTGGTAGGACCGGCGGAATTTTAATGAGCCCAAAGATTAAACCAATAAAAGAACTCCAGCTCCCTTAAAGGGAGGGGTTCATCCCCCAGCCCACCGTGTTTTTTTCTGTCCTCCGGACAGGTGGACTGGCGAGTTCTCTTTTTTCCCCTGCTTTATTATTTAGACAGGGGTTTTGGGATGCGGACTTAGTTCTCAGTCCCTTTTTTACTTATCTGCGTGCGCTTATATTGCGCTCTTGTAGCATGTGTTTTTCCGTGCTCACAGGTCCTCCCACTCCCCTGCGATAGCCGGCAGCGCTCCTGTTGCTGGGCGCCGCCATGACCGGAAGTGACGCGGCCCTTGCCTCGGCGTCACTTCCGGTTTCCTCGGCATCGGCCGGCCGGATTTATCCGGCCGTTCTTTTTCTTGTGCAGCAGGGATGAGCGATATGTGGGGACATTTCCTTATAGGCTTATGCCTTTTCTCCCCCCTTTTTTCTTTTCCAAGGGAGTTGTTTGTAGCTGTGCTTAGGGGGAGGTTTCTAGCTTGGACTTCGCCACTCCCCTGGGCGGAGCTATCCTATTTAAGCTCCCTGATTCCCTCAGTCGGTCTCTGGTTGCGCTGCTTTAACAAGCTAGCTCCAGAGTCTCCTGATTTGTGAGACATTGCCTTCAGACTGCTCTTTCTCTTTTGCTCAGCTATCTTGTTCTCTCCTCTGGTTCGTGCTTAGAACACTGGAGTTTTTTTTTCTTATTTTCCATTTAATGATGCTTTAAATTCCTCTCCTTTTTATTCCCTTTTTTAGCTATGGCCTCTCCCAGAGAGCCCGATCAGCTTCGGAAATCAGCCACCAAGAGGAGACACCTGGCTTGCTATGACTGCAATACGCCTCTTGAGGACAGCTGCCCATTTTCCAGATGCAACAGCTGTCGTTCCGCCACTGCTACCGAGCCTTCCATGCAGGATATGTACCAGTGGGCTAAGACTTATGTCGACGACTCCATTAAAGGGGTCGTAAGTCTCCTTAATGAGAGACTACCTGTTCCCTCCCAGACATGGGGCGCTCATCTAGACGGATCCCCAGTTCGGGGGTCCTGGTCTCCTCAGGAGCGGCATCTTTCCTCAAATCTCCGCGAGATGCGTGCTATCCGGCTAGCCCTCCTTCACTTCGCCCCTCAGATTCGGGGCAAAGCAGTGAAAGTCCAGTCAGACAACATGACTGCCGTGCTTTATATAAACAAGCAAGGGGGCACAAGATCCGTACCCCTTCTCTTAGAGATTGGGGTAATTCTTCGGTGGGCAGAGCTGAACCTATCCCATCTATCCGCCACTCACATCAAAGGCTCCCTCAATGTCATCGCGGACCGCCTAAGTCACGGCCTACCGACCATGGAATGGTCGTTACATCCGGAGATCTTCAAACAATTAGTCCTCAGGTGGGGGATGCCAGAGGTGGATCTCATGGCAACCAAGTTCAACGCCAAGGTACAGAGGTTCTGTTCCCTTTACAGGGAGGACAACCCCCTGGCGATAGATGCTCTGACAATACCGTGGAGGTTCAGGCTGGCGTACATCTTCCCTCCTTTTTCCATGATCCCGAGGGTATTGATGAAAATCCGTCAGGATCAGGCCTCGGTAATAGCCATCATACCGTTCTGGCCCAAGAGATCCTGGTTTACCCAGCTCATTCAGATGAGTCGGGGACAATATTGGAGACTCCCCTCGGAGCAGACCCTGGTGTCGTGGGACATGCATCTCTGCCCAGATTCAACCTGACAGCCTGGAGGTTGACCAGTCCCTTCCCAGAGTGGAAGGGCTCTCTGAGTCGGTCCTGAGAACTCTATCGCATTCCAGAGCAGAGTCTACCAGAAAGGCCTACTCCCGAATTATGAGGATCTTCACCTCTTGGTGTAGCTCCAATCAGGTGGCGTTTGCAGATCCGCCCCTTGCAGCGATCCTACAGTTCCTCCAGGATGGGATAGACAGAGGTCTCTCCCCTTCTACCCTGAAGGTCCAAGTGTTTGCCATCTCGGCCTGTCTTAACAGACCATATTCTCGGGACCCGCTCATCAAGCGCTTCCTTAAAGGAGCGGAAAGATTGAAGCCTACAATACTGAGACCCGTTCCTCAATGGGATTTGTCAGTTGTTCTTAGGGGGCTAGCATCTCCCCCCTTTGAACCCTTGGAGGAGGCAAGTTTTAAACTCTTAACAGTTAAGATGGTTTTTCTTCTGGCCATAACTTCGGCCAAAAGAGTTTCGGAGCTTCAAGCTTTCTCCGCATCTTACCCTTATACCATGTTTCTACAAGACAGGGTCCTTCTGAAATTTCTACCTTACTTTAGACCTAAGGTTTCTACCTTCCAAAATATTAATCAGGTAGTCTCTCTACCTGTATTGCTCTCTGCCTCCTCCTCTGATGCTCCAGTTCGACATCCACTGGACATAGCTAGATGCCTTCAGATCTATGTGGATAGATCTAAAGAATTCAGGTTGGATGAAAATCTCTTTATCCTGTTTGCCGGTAAGTCAAAAGGCCGGAAAGCGTCTAAAACGACTATTAGTCGCTGGGTTAAGGAGGCCATTAGGGAAGCCTTTATTTCCCAAGCCTTAGATCCTCCGGAGTTTGTGAGGGCCCATTCTACAAGGGCCGTAGCTACCTCTGTTGCGGAAAGAAGTCTTCTCCCCCTAGAGTTGATCTGTAAGGCAGCCTCCTGGAGCTCTGAGTCTACCTTCATCTCCCATTATAGGATCGATGCTAGGATATCGGAGTTCTCGGCCTTTGGGCAGACAGTCCTTACTTCTGCCGAGCATGAGGACCCTCCCTAGGGGATTCTTCTTGCTATCTCCCCATCTGTGCTGCTGATAGGACGTAAGGGAATCGTTAATTTCTAACGATAATTTTTTTCCCTTAGTCCTAACAGCAGCACACAAATTTCCCGCCCTAAAGTACTTTTTTTCTTGTAACATACACGGTGGGCTGGGGGATGAACCCCTCCCTTTAAGGGAGCTGGAGTTCTTTTATTGGTTTAATCTTTGGGCTCATTAAAATTCCGCCGGTCCTACCAGTCCACGGGGGGCAGTTAACCCCATCTGTGCTGCTGTTAGGACTAAGGGAAAACAAATTATCGTTAGAAATTAACGATTACCGGCCTATAGTTTCCGGGCTCTGTTTTTGGACCCTTGTTGAATATTGGCACCACATTTGCTATGCGCTAATTCCGTGGGACATTCCCTGTCAGTATAGAGTCCTTAAATATCAGAAATAAGGGTTTGGCTATGACATTACTTAATTCTCAGGATACAGGGGTGTATGCCACCTGGTCCTGGCGATTTGTCTATTTTAATCTTTTTAAGTAGCCGCTGTACATCTTCAGATAGGGCACTTTTAATATGGAATTTACTTTTAAATTTTGCATTTCATCTTACAGTTTATTTTCTTCAGTGAATACAGTTGTGTAGGTATAAAGCTGTGTACAAGCTTATTTTTCATATACTAGGTGCTCTTTTGAAGATAACAGAGGGATTCTTGGGAATTAGGTCTCCTAGTATGGGATCATTCTTAAGCACAGACCAATTATCTGCCCTGCATTACTGTTCAATTGTGTGATAAAGCTCATATGGAAATCTTCATCCTCTTACAGTTTTTTTTATTTTTTAAATCAGATAAGTTTTATTAACAGTTTTCCATTTATACAAAAATAAACCTTGAATATCAGCAGCGGATACAACAATGGGTAAAAGTAATCTATTTGGACTTGTAGAAATGTATCTAGACATTTTACAGACGTAGAAGTACAAGTTACATGTCAAAGCCCATTCATCCATATTTAAATATTAACAGTAACTACCCCACCCTTAAACTATCCCACCCACCCCGGCGATGTAATGGCCACAGCAACCACAATAAAGATATATTGTATTGGAACACCAACAGACAAACTCTTGATTTACTAAGTATGGGCTTCATGTCCAACCACATCAAGACAGTGTTACCTATCCAACTCCACGCCAGGTCTACACACCTATTCTCCATTCTACATTGTGGGATTCATATGAGGAAGTCCTGCATCTACACAGAGCTCTGCTACCCTGCTTCCCGAAAAAAGTTCCACAGCAATGAGCCATGTTATACCACAATGGACCTACATTCAACCCATGTGTCCCATATTTTGTTAAACTTAGCTAGGCATTGCCTTTTAAGATAAACACCCTTTTCTAGGCAAAAGATCTCGGTCATTCTGTTCAAAAACTCTAGTTGGGGGTCTAAGCTAGTGTTTAGCTACTAATTTCCCGGCCTGAAAAAAGCAAGCGCTGCACTCCGATGCGCGAGTGTCGGTTTTGAATGTCCAATATTACACATGTCCTCAGAGCGGGCGAAACCGCAACCCGATAGGCGTCTTTGATATCTGCTAGCACACCTGACCAGAAGTTTCCAAGCCCTGCACACTCCCAGAACATGTGCAGCAAGGATGCAGGACTCACTCCACATCTAGGGCATGAAGCATCATTCCTAACACCAATCTTGAACAGAAATACCGTAGTTATAGATACCCAGTGGACAAGAAATAACTGGGACATACGCTGGCCCTCACATAATGATAATTGAATTAAGAAAAAGACCGGCACATAAGATGAAAAGCTTCTATTTTTATTGCCACATGGAGGACACAATTGACGCGTTTCGACTCTACAAATCGAATCTGTCAAACAAGACAAAGACTCGATTTGTAGAGTCGAAACGCATCACTTGTGTCCTCCATGTGGCAATAAAAATAGAAGCTTTTCATCTTATCCAGCGAGTGACGGTCTTTTTCTTCATTTGATTGTGGGACGCCGACCCTGGACACGTGCACTGCGTATGAATAGGAAAGGAGTGTCGGCTGTTTCTCTTTGTGAACCATAATAATAATAAAAGCGTCAAGGCTAAAACTGCCTTCCATTGGTCTTCTGATATTGGCCAACCTCTACTTCCCACCTTCGCTTGACCACTAATGTATCTTGTTTCACAGATTTCACAAAAAAATCCTATATATGGATGATATTAAGCCATTGGAGGAGTTACTTGCGAGAATCTGCTGAAACAGTGGGACTGTTGCGCATGTAAGCTATATAGATTTTGCCTGGGCCTGCAAGAATTGGTACTTGCAAGAATTGGTAAAAGGCCGTATGAGGCAGGGCAAAGTCGTCCCAAGGCTGTTTAAATGATTTGAACGCCCCATATCTTTTTGCAGCCGATACAAAAATTTCACGCCTTTCCGTTCCCAGGGCGAAAACTCTTCTAAGCGAAATATCTCAGGCAGCAAGGGATTTTTCCATAGGCAAATCCCGACACTTATGCCAAATTTTGTGCATCAGAGTAAGTGTAGGGTGTCTCCCTAACTTATCAGAAAGGCCATTTTGTTTCAATACGACCACCCGTGAGTAATCTTCTATAATGTGTGCTATTAGCTGGGCAGATGTGATATCCCCTGAGGTTCTCTCCCATCCCCTCAGCTGCTGCAACTGAGAGGATATATAATATAGCCATGGATTTGGAATGGATAGGCCCCTTGCTTCTTTTCCTCTCTGTAATATATCCAACCAGATCCTGGCTCGTTTCCTACGCCAGATCAAGCTTATAAACATTCTATCTATCCTGAAAAAAATGTGTTCTGGAAACCAGACAGGGAAATTATGCAAGGCATAGATACAGTATTTGTTGCCTCATAATACGCACTCCCCCCCCCCAAAAAAAGAGGGGTGGTGGTGGTGGGGGGGGGGTGACCCTGCATCTTATGGGGTGAATGCTGCCATTTTACATCGCATTCTGCAATGTATCAGCTGGAGGGGGGAGGGAGCAGGGGCCGGTGTGGTCACTGTACTCGGCCCCGCCGCTCACTCACTTCCTTAATGCCTAAACCTTTTATAATAACTTTAATTGAAGTTCCGATCACCAGCCCAATCTGTACTACTTACTAAATGTCCTGTAACAGGCAGAGCAGAGCGGCCGGCCGTAACTCACTGACGTCACGTGCCTGCGCCACCTACTTCATTCATAAAGTAGGCAGCGCAGGCATGTGACATCAGTGAGTTAAGGCCGCCCGCCCTGCCTGCTACAGGACATTTAGTAAGTAGTACAGATGGGGCTGGGGATCGGAACTTCAATTAAAGTTATTATTATAAAAGGTTTAGGCGATAAAGTAGTGAGTGAGCGGCAGGGACGGAGTACAGTGACCACACCGGCACCGGCCCCGCCGCATTTGCATGCCACCGCCCTTCCCACAAGTTTAGCTCCGGTATATTAGGGCATCTGTGGATGCCACTGTTATGGGGTGGGGGATCTGTGGGTGACACATATATAGCAGTGCCATCCACAGATCACCCCCCATAACAGTGCCACCCACAGATCCCCCATAGTAGTGTCATGCACAGACCACCATTTGTTCAAAACCCACCAAATATTTTTTTTCTTATTTTCCTCCTCAAAAACCTATCGTATGGGCCGGTGCGTCTTATAGGGTGAAAAATACAGTAAGCTTTGGCATGAGAATCATTTTAACCGCTACAGGACCGCCGTACGCAGGATTGCGCCCTGCCGGCGGCCCTGCTCTTCTGGGTGGACGCATATACGCGTCATCCCGCGATTTCCTGTGAACGCGCGCACACAGGAACGGAAGGTAAGCGAGTGGATCTCCAGCCTGCCGGCGGCGATCGCTCGCTGGCAGGCTGGAGATGTGATTTTTTTTTAACCCCTAACAGATATAAGAGACGCTGTTTTGATAACAGCGTCTAATATACCTGCTACCTGGTCCTCTGGTGGTCCCTTTTGTTAGGATCGACCACCAGAGGACACAGGTAGCTCAGTAAAGTCTCAACAAACACCACACTACACTACACCCCCCCCCCCCGTCACTTATTAACCCCTTATGAACCCCTGATCACCCATGTTCACCCCATATAAACTCCCTGATCACCCCCCTGTCATTGATCACCCCCCTGTCAGGCTCCGTTCAGACGCCCGTATGATTTTTACGGATCCACGGATACATGGATCGGATCCGCAAAACACATACGGACATCTGAATGGAGCCTTACAGAGGGGTGATCAATGACAGGGGGGTGATCACCCATATACACTCCCTGATCACCCCCTGTCATTGATCACCCCCCTGTAAGGCTCCATTCAGACGTCCGCATGTGTTTTGCGGATCCGATCCATGTATCCATGGATCCGTGGATCCGTAAAAATGATACGGACGTCTGAATAGAGCCTTACCAGGGGGGTGATCAATGACAGGGGGGTGATCAGGGAGTCTATATGGGTGATCACCCCCCTGTCATTGATCACCCCCCCCCCCCCTGTAAGGCTCCATTCAGACATTTTTTTGGCCCAAGTTAGCGGAAATATATATATTTTTTTGTTTGTTTTTTCTTACTAAGTCTCATATTCCACTAACTTGTGTCAAAAAATAAAATCTCACATGAACTCACCATACCCCTCACGGAATCCAAATGCGTAACATTTTTAGACATTTATATTCCAGACTTCTTCTCACGCTTTAGGGCCCCTAAAAAGCCTGGGCAGTATAAATACCCCACATGTGACCCCATTTCGGAAAGAAGACACCCCAAGGTATTCGCTGAGGGGCATATTGAGTCCATGAAAGATTGAAATTTTTGTCCTAAGTTAGCGGAAAGTGAGACTTTGTGAGAATTTTTTAAAAAAATATATATATATTTCCGCTAACTTATGCAAAAAAAAAAAATTCTATGAACTCGCCAGGCCCCCTCATTGAATACCTTGGGGTGTCTTCTTTTCAAAGTGGGGTCACATGTGGGGTATTTATACTGCCCTGGCTTTTTAGGGGCCCGAAAGTGTGAGAAGAAGTCTGGGATCCAAATGTCTAAAAATGCCCTCCTAAAAGGAATTTGGGCCCCTTTGCGCATCTAGGCTGCAAAAAAGTGTCAGACATCTGGTATCGCCGTACTGAGGAGAAGTTGGGGAATGTGTTTTGGGGTGTCATTTTACATATACCCATGCTGGGTGAGATAAATATCTTTGTCAAATGCCAACTTTGTATAAAAAAATTGGAAAAGTTGTCTTTTGCCAAGCTATTTCTCTCACCCAGCATGGGTATATGTAAAATGACACCCCAAAACACACTCCCCAACTTCTCCCGAGTACGGCGATACCAGATGTGTGACACTTTTTTGCAGCCAAGGTGGGCAAAGGGGCACATATTCCAAAGTGCACCTTTCGGATTTCGCAGGCCATTTGTTACACATTTTGATTGCAAAGTACTTCTCACACATTTGGGCCCCTAAATTGCCAGGGCAGTATAACTACCCCACAAGTGACCCCATTTTGGAAAGAAGACACCCCAAGGTATTTCGTGAGGGCATGGCGAGTTCCTAGAATTTTTTTATTTTTTGTCGCAAGTTAGTGGAATATGAGACTTTGTAAGGAAGAAAAAAAAAATATTTTCCGCTAACTTGTGACAAAAAATAAAAAGTTCTATGAACTCACTATGCCCATCAGCAAATACCTTAGGGTGTCTACTTTCCGAAATGGGGTAATTTGTGGGGTTTTTCTACTGTTTGGGCATTGTAGAACCTCAGGAAACATGACAGGTGCTCAGAAAGTCAGAGCTGCTTCAAAAAGCGGAAATTCACATTTTTGTACCTTAGTTTGTAAACGCTATAACTTTTACCCAAACTTTTTTTTTTTATCAAAGACATGTAGAACAATAAATTTAGCGAAAAATTTATATATGGATGTAGTTTTTTTTGCAAAATTTTACAGCTGAAAGTGATGTCATTTTTTTTGCAAAAAAAATCGTTACATTTAGATTAATAACAAAAAAAAGTAAAAATGTCAGCAGCAATAAAATACCACCAAATGAAAGCTCTATTAGTGAGAAGAAAAGGAGGTAAAATTCATTTGGGTGGTAAGTTGTATGACCGAGCAATAAACGGTGAAAGTAGTGTAGTGCCGAAGTGTAAAAAGTGGCCTGGTCATGAAGGGGGTTTTAGCTAGCGGGGTTGAAGTGGTTAAGAAGATTGCTACTTCCTATCTCAGACATTGGTAGTTTGTACCACGCATTGATTTTTTTCACCCATTTAGAAGTGACTCTATATTAACATAGTAACATAGTACATAAGGCCAAAAAAAGACATTTGTCCATCCAGTTCGGCCTGTCATCCTGCAAGTTGATCCAGAGGAAGGCAAAAAAAAAAAAAAAAAAAAAAAAAAAAAAAAAAAAACACCCTGTGAGGAAGAAGCCAATTTTTCTCACTTTAGGGGAATAAAAAAATTCCTTCCAGACTCCAATCAGGCATTCAGAATAACTCCCTGGATCAACGATCTCTCTCTAGTAGCTATATCCTGTAATATTATTACGCTCCAGAAATACATACAGGCCCCTCTTGAATTCCTTTATTGTACTCACCATCACCACCTCCTCAGGCAGAGAGTTCCATAGTCTCACTGCTCTTACCGTGAAGATTCCTCTTCTACGTTTGTGTACAAACGTTCTTTCCTCCAGACGCAGAGGATGTCCCCTCGTCACAGACACATATTAATTAGATCTCCCCTCAGTCGTCTTTTTTCTAAAGTGAATAACCCTAATTTTGATAATCTTTCAGGGTACTGTAGTTGCCCCATTCCAGATATTACTTTAGTTGCCCTCCTCTGGACCCTCTCCAGCTCTGCTATGTCTGCTTTGTTCACTGGAGCCCAGAATTGTACACAGTACTCCATGTGTGGTTTGACTAATGATTTTTAAAGTGATAGGTATATGTTCTCATCACGGGCATCTATGCCCCTTTTGATGCAACCCATTATCTTATTGGCCTTGGCAGCAGCTGCCTGACACTGGTTTTTGCAGCTTAGTTTGCTGTTTATTAAAATTCCTAGATCCTTTTCCATGTCAGTGTTACAGAGTGTTTTACCATTTAATAAGTACGGGTGACTTGCATTATTCCTTCCCATGTGCATAACTTTACATTTGTCAGTGTTAGACCTCATCTGCCACTTATCTGCCCAAGACTGCAATCTATCCAGGTCGCTCTGTAGAAGTATACTGTCCTTTTCAGTGTTAATTACTTTACACAGTTTAGTGTCATCTGCGAAAATTTATATTTTACTATGCAAGCCTTCTACAAGATCATTAATAAATATATTGAAGAGAATAAGGCCAATACTGACCCCCTGAGGTACTCCACTAGTGACAGTGACCCAATCTGAGTATGTACCATTAATAACCACCCTCTGTTTTCCATCACTCGCCAGTTACTTACCCACTTACAGACGTTTTCTCCCAGTCCGAGCATTCTCATTTTATATACTAACCTTTTATGTGGTACAGTGTCAAATGCTTTGGAGAAGTCCAGATATACGACATCCATTGATTCGCCGCTGTCAAGTCTCGAACTTACCTCCTCATAGAAACTGATTAAAATTAGTTTGACATGACCGATCCCTCACGAAGCCATGCTGATATGGCGTTATTTGCTTAATTCCGTTAAGATGCTCTAACATAGCATCTCTCAGAAAACCTACACGGGGGTGTATGCCATCCGATCCTGGCGATTTGTCTATTTTAATCTTTTTAAGTCGCTGTTGTACTTCTTCCTGGGTCAGACAGGACACTTTTAATGGGGAATTTATTTCAACATTCTAAATGTCATCAGTGAATACATTGGAGAAAAAAAATATTTAACAGCTTTGCTTTCTCCTTGTCGCTCTCTGTGACTCCCCCCTCATGTACTCTTTAAAGGGCCGACACCTTCAGATTTATACTTTTTAGCATTTATATAATTAAAGAATATTTTAGGGTTAGTTTTACTCTCTTTGGCAATTAATCTCTCGGTCTCTAGTTTCGACGCTTATATTGTGTTTCACATAGTGCCTAAATGTTTGTTGAGAGTTGAGACCACAATTCCCAAGTACTTAAAGAGGACCTTTCACTACAATAAAACATCTAAACTAAGCATACAGACATAGAGAGAATTGACCATGGATCTCCCTGCTTTAACTATTATCCCTGGGCGCCCCTCCTTTCTCCCGGTATAGGGGCGCCCAGACATATCTTCATATGTTCGGCTCAACTGGGTGGAGCCTGCCGGCGTCTCCTTCTTCCAGACTGGAGTGCTGGCCAATCACGGCGCTCCGCTTTGCGGACAAGAATAAGCAGTTTTATGTAAAGGCTGGCCGTACTGTTCCGGAAATTGCGGAACGTGCACGGACGCCATCCATGTTTTGCGTATCCGCGATTTGCGGACCGCAAAACAAACCACGGTTGTGTGCATGCGGCCTTACTCTGATTTGTGTGCACACTTTCTTTAACTTTCTGTGCACAAAGCTCTAGTTCTTTCCTATTATAACCCTTCTCCAAAAACCTGTTTTGTATCATATTACTTTGTTCCTCATAGTCATAAATATTAGTGCAATTCCTATACACTCTCTTAAACTGCCCCTTCGGAATCTTTGTGATCCAAGGTTTATAGTGGCAACTAGTTTCGTCAGACGGACATCAAAACGCTGCAAGCAGCATTTTGGTGTCCGCCTCCAGAGCGGAACGGAGGCTGAACGGAGGCAAACTGATGCATTCTGAACGGATCCTTATCCATTCAGAATGCATTGGGGCTGAACTGATCCGTTTGGGGCTGCTTGTGAGAGCCTTGAAACGGATCTCACAGGCGGACCCAGAAACAGCAGTGTGAAAGTAGCCTTAAACGTCATTGCTGGATCTTTTTCAAGACAATCCTTAATTGCATACATCCCTTTATCTTTGGGGATGATGGTGTATAAGGATGCAGCTTCAACTATGGCTAATATCATATCTTCTGTGACTTGATCAAAACTTTATCAACTTCAAAACATTTCCTGTGTCTTTCAAATAAGAAGGGGTTTTGCTCACATATTTCTGCAGGAAAAAGTCCACATATTCAGTAAGACGGCTGGTTATAGAATTAATCCCAGATACAATTGGCCTTTTATGAACCGTGGGTAAATAACTGGAATCACTCGATGTTTCATCTGTAGAAATTCAAATTCCATCATATTAAGGATCCCTGTTTCCTTGCCCCTCTCCAATAATACATCCATTAGTTTTTTTATACTCTGGGGTTGGATCTGTTTTCAATTTCATATGCGCGTTGTTTTATGGATTTTCTGAGTACAATAAATCACGTTATTTCACTATTTTGCTATGTTGGGCTGTCTTTTCTTTGACTTTTAGAAGATTTGAGCATCAACCTTAGTGGGAACCAAAACTGAGGAATCACATGTAGATACCTTTCGTCTCCTTCAGTGTGAACTGCACTCAAGTTGAAGCAGCGTGGTTTTCTATATTATATACAGTACAGACCAAACGTTTTGAGACACCTTCTCATTCAAAGAGTTTTCTTTATTTTCATGACTATGAAAATTGTAGATTCACACTGAAGGCATCAAAACTATGAATTAACACATGTGGAATTATATACATAACAAAAAAGTGTGAAACAACTGAAAATATGTCATATTCTAGGTTCTTCAAAGTAGCCACCTTTTGCTTTGATTACTGCTTTGAACACTCTTGTCATTCTCTTGATGAGCTTCAAGAGGTAGTCACCTGAAATGGTTTTCACTTCACAGGTGTGCCTTGTCAGGTTTAATAAGTGGGATTTCTTGCCTTATAAATAGGGTTGGGACCATCAGTTGCGTTGTGGAGAAGTCAGGTGGATACACAGCCGAAAGTCCTACTGAATAGACTGTTAGAATTTGTATTATGGCAAGAAAAAAGCAGCTAAGTAAAGAAGAACAAGTGGCCATCATTACTTTAAGAAATGAAGGTCAGTCAGTCCGAAAAAGTGGGAAAACTTTGAAAGTGTCCCCAAGTGCAGTCACAAAAACCATCAAGCGCTACAAAGAAACTGGCTCACATGCGGACCGCCCCAGGAAAGGAAGACCAAGAGTCACCTCTGCTGTGGAGCATAAGTTCATCCGAGTCACCAGCCTCAGAAATCGCAGGTTAACAGCAGCTCAGATTAGAGACCAGGTCAATGCCACACAGAGTTCTAGCAGTAGACACATCTCTAGAACAACTGTTAAGAGGAGACTGTGTGAATCAGGCCTTCATGGTAGAATATCTGCAAGGAAACCACTGCTAAGGACAGGCAAAGCAGAAGAGACTTGTTTGGGCTAAAGAACACAAGGAATGGACATTAGACCAGTGGAAATCTGTGCTTTGGTCTGAGGAGTCAAAATTTGAGATCTTTGGTTCCAACCACAGCGTCTTTGTGCGACGCAGAAAAGGTGAACGGATGGAATCTACATGCCTGGTTCCCACCATGAAGCATGGAGGAGGAGGTGTGATGTTGTGGGGGAGCTTTGCTGGTGACACTGTTGGGGATTTATTCAAAACTGAAGGCATACTGAACCAGCATGGCTACCCCAGCATCTTGCAGCAGCATGCTATTCCAACCGGTTTGCGTTTAGTTGGACCATCATTTATTTCTCAACAGGACAATGACCCCAAAACACACTTCCAGGCTGTGTAAGGGCTATTTGACCATGAAGGAGAGTGATAAGGTGCTGCGCCAGACAGGGCCAGTGCAAGGATTTTTGCCAACACAAGCGAAGCTACATTTTGGCGCCCCCCCCCCCCCTCGCATCTCACCTGGCCCTGGTCACGTCTGCAGCAGCTCGCTCCTCTGTGTGGTCCCGGTATCATCACTCTGCTTCAGACAATCGCTGGTTTGAGGACCGTATTTTTCGCCCTCTAAGATACACCTGGGTTTTAGAGGACCAGCAATCAGACCCCCAATGTTAATCAGACCTCAGATCAGCCCCCCATGTCAGACATCAGCCCCCATCCATCAGCCCCCCATGTCAGCCATCATGCTGCCATGTAAGCCATCATGCCCCCCATGTCACATTTCTCCCCCTCCATGCCAAATCACCCCCCTATGTCACATCAGCCCCCCATGTCACATTTCTCCCCCCTCCATGTCACATTTTTCCGCCCACCCCCAGGGTGCGCCCTAAGGCAGCCGCTTGGTCTGCCTTATGGTAGCACCGGCCCTGGCGCCAGATGACCTGGCCTCCACAGTCACTGGACCTGAACCCAATCGAGATGGTTTGGGGTGAGCTGGACCACAGAGTGAAGGCAAAAGGGCCAACAAGTGCTAAGCATCTCTAGGAACTCCTTCAAGACTGTTGGAAGACGATATCAGATGACTACCTCTTGAAGCTCATCAAGAGAATGCCAAAAGTGTGCAAAGCAGTAATAAAAGCAAAAGGTGGCTACTTTGAGGAACCTAGAATATGACATATTTTTAGTCGTTTCACACTTTTTTGTTATGGATATAATTCCACATGTGTTAACTCATAGTTTTGATGCCTTCAGTGTGAATCTACAATTTTCACAGTCGTGAAAATAAAGAAAACTCTTTGAATGAGAAGGTGTGTCCAAACTTTTGGTCTGTACTGTACATTGGTTATTTGTGAAGGGTACCCACCTCACAAGAAAAACTGCAGCGCAAAAGTACAATACAGGTCTGGGAACTGTAACTTTTGTTGCAGATCACTGTCTGTTTTGTGGTTGTAAGTGTTTATATGTGATTTTTTGGGGGGGTTATTTTTATTTATACTTTGATAGCAACCCATTCTCGTTTACATAAGGTGATGTGCAGCCAATTTTTGGTGTGCTGTAATGATCTCAATGTCAGATTGGTAGAGGTCCAACATTCCCTTCAGGTCCAGCTTGTACCGGCGGTGCAGTAACTGCCACTTCCGTTCACTAGTATGGGATAAGCAGTGTGCACCACTGATAAAAGCCAAATGATATTCAGGTGAACTTTTGAAGAGGCTGGGGCACTGGACCCCTTCAAACAGCGGATCAACGGGGCTACCGGGAGTCAGATCCTGCCAATCAGCTACTTGAGTTTAGCTTCATTACTGGAAGTCAGAACCACATAACACCACCAACCTGGTAGTAAAGGGAGGTCACAGGCTTCTTAATGAATCAAGTGACAGTCGGTGGAATATGGGCAATATACAGAAGATAGCAGTCAGCTGGATAAGTCTTCCACCAACATCTGCCCTGACTCCTGGATACATTCATCAGTGCTTGTGTACTGCAAGAGAAAATTCTTGGTTCTGCTACCCCTCCCTAAAAGGTGTCAGACATTGGGTGAAGGCTCTAAAGATCCCATACTTTATACTGTCAGCCGATTACATACACATTTCTGGAGTTAGCAGACCTTGATCTACAGATTCAGGCAGTCCTGCAGAGCGAGATCCCCTTGGAGGACCCCAGAGCCTCATTAACTGCTTCCCGACCGCCTAACGCAGGGATGCGTCCTGGCGGCGGTCGATTCATTCCTCTTGGACACATCGGTGCGTCATCTCGCGAGATGCGAGATTTCCTGTGAACAGGCGCGCGCGTTCACAGGATGGGCCGGTAAGCGAGTAGATCTACAGCCTGCCAGCGGCGATCATTCGCTGGCAGGCTGTAGAAGCGATTTTTTTTTTTTGCATCTAATATACCTGCTACCTGGTCCTCTGGTGGTCCCTTTTGATTGGATCGACCACCAGAGGACACAGGCCGCTCTGTAATAAGTAGCACCACACCACACTACACTACACCCCCCCTGTCACTTATTAACCCCTGATCACCCCCCTGTCATTGATCATCCGCCTGTAAGGCTCCATTCAGACATCCGTATGTGTTTTACGGATCGGATCCGCAAAACACATACGGACGTCTGAATGGAGCCTTACAGGGGGATGATCAATGACAGGGAGGTGATCCATGCATGCAGGGAGGTGATCACCCCCTGTAAGGCTCCATTCAGACGTCCGTATGCGTTTTACAGATCCATGGATCGGATCCGCAAAACACATACGGACGTCTAAATGGAGCCTTACAGGGGGGTGATCAATGACAGGGGGGTGATCAGGGAGTCTATATGGGGTGATCACACCCCTGTCATTGATCACACCCCTGTAAGGCTCCATTCAGACATTTTTTTGGCACAAGTTAGCGGAAATTTATATATTTTTGTTTTTTGTTTTTTCTTACAAAGTCTCATATTCCACTAACTTGTGTCAAAAAAATAAAATCTCACATATACTCACCATACCCCTCACGGAATCCAAATGCGTAATTTTTTTTTAAACATTTATATTCCAGACTTCTTCTCACGCTTTAGGGCCCCTAAAATGCCAGGGCAGTATAAATACCCCACATGTGACACCCCAAAACACATTGCCCATCTTCTCCCGAGTACGGCGATACCACATGTGTGACAATTTTTTGCAGCCTAGGTGGGCAAAGGGGCCCACATTCCAAAGAGCACCTTTAGGATTTCACAGGCCATTTTTTTTTCACATTTTGATTTCAAACTACTTCCTACACATTGGGGCCCCTAAAATGCCAGGGCAGTGTAACTACCCCACAAATGACCCCATTTTGGAAAGAAGACACCCCAAGGTATTTCATGATGGGCATAGTGAGTTAATGGAAGTTTTTATTTTTTGTCACGAGTTAGTGGAATATGAGACTTTGTAAGAAAAAAAAAAAAAAAAAAAAAAAAAAATGATAATTACTCTTACCGGTAATTGGATTTTCCGTATAGCCTCCACAACGGCACTTCAGCAGGAGGGTACCCCACCCCCAGGGACAGGAAACGACGTAGAAAGCAGAAGTTTAAATGCCTCCTCCCCATTACCTTCTCCAGTAAATACCAAAGGAACCAGGATGATGCTGAAGAAGTAACCTTTTATTTGTAGGGAGATATAAATCAAGTAATAATAGACAAAAAAAAAAAAAAAAAAGTAAAGACATTAATGGGTGGGAAAAAACCCAGTGCCGTTGTGGAGGCTATACCGAAAATCCAATTACCGGTAAGAGTAATTATCATCTTTTCCGTACGCCTCCCACAACGGCACTTCAGCAGGAGGAATAACAAAGGAATCCATTAGGGGGGGGGGGGACTGCCGCTGACAGGACTTTACGTCCGAACGACAAATCCGAATTGGACTGAACGTCCAACCTATAGTGGTTAAAAAAGGTGGAAGGATTTGCCCACGTAGCGGCCTGGCAGATCTGTGTCAAGGAGGCGGAAGCAGATTCTGCCCAGGAGGTGGAGACTGCTCTGGTTGAATGGGCTTTTAGACCCCCCGGAGGAGTAAGACCTTTAACTGTATAGGCCATTGCAATGGTCATTCTTATCCAGCGGGCTATAGTAATTTTTGAAGCTGCCTGCCCCCTATTTGCCTGCATACTGGACCAGAAGACGGTCTGACTTTCGCAGCCCCTTGGTGGCTTCCAGATAGCCAAGAATACATCTACGTACATCTAGATGGTGGAAACGTTCTTCCCTCGGAGACTTCGCCCCTGCGCAGAAGGAAGGTAAGGAAATCTCATGTTGGCAGTGGAATTTAGAGAAAACCTTTGTCTCAAAACAATCCTATCATCAAGGATGGTTAGATATGGAGGTCTGCATGATAGAGCGTGGATCTCCCCCACTCTCCTGGCTGAAGTGATAGCTATGAGAAAAGCGGATTTAAAGGACAGCAACCTGAGGGAGATTGACTCAGGTTCAAAGGACATAAGGACAGAAAGGACCAAATTAAGGTCCCAAGGCGGAACCGTAGATCTAATAACTGGGTGAAGTCTGCTGGCTCCCTTTATGAACCTCTTGACCACATCCAAATCCGCCAATCTCACATCCAAGAAGGCACTAAGGGCTGAAATCTGGACTTTAATTGTACTGACACAAAGACCTTTTCCTAGCCCTTTCTGAAAGAAAGTCCAGGATTACCCTCATATCTGGGGATAAGAGTGGGATTCCAGGATTCCTTGGCAAATGAAAGGAAGGCTTTCCAAGTTCTCCAGTAGATATTGGAAGTTACTTGCTTCCTGCTAGAGAGCAATGTAGAAATAACTGCATCCGAGAAGCCCTTGGACTTCAAAATAGAGCGCTCAAATTCCAAGCTGTCAATTTTAGTTGACCGATTGCTGGATGCCAGGCTGGGCCCTGATGGAGAAGGTCCGGAGACTGAGGAAGGGTCCAGAAGTGCCCCTTGGAGAGGTTCAGAAGGAGGGAGAACCAAGGCCTTTTGGGCCAGTATGGAGCCACTAGGATGACATGGGCTTGCTCCTCTATTATCTTTGCCAGAACCTTTGGTATAAGCTGGAAAGGAGGGAACGCATATAGCAGACCCAAAGGCCATGGACCCGCTAAGGCATCCACTCTCACCGGGTGGTCCTTTGCCGAGAGGGAATAGAAAAGGTCCACCTGTTTGTTCTTCTGGGAAGCAAAGAGGTCTATACTTGGGACTCCCCATCTGCTGCAGATTTTCTGGAATACCGTCTTTTTGAGGCTCCACTCCCCTGGCCAAATTCTCTTCCTGCTCAGGAAGTCCGCTAGATGGACCGCGGTTATGGACTGGATGTTTGACTCTGCCCAAGAAAAGATCTGAGATGCTATCCGACAAAGGGAACTGCTTCTTGTGCCCCCTTGCTTGTTGAGATATACCACCGTGGTGGAATTGTCGGAGAGGATTTTTACGTTTTTTCCTCGGATGACTGGAGCCAGGGCTTTTAGGGCCAGAAACACAGTCAGAAGCTCTTTGGCGTTCGAAGAAAGGGGAAGGGTCTCTGCATTCCAGGACCCCTGCAACAACTGACCCTGACAATGGGCTCCCCAGCCTCCCCCGCTTGTGTCTGTTGTTACCATATTTGATTGGAGAGCCTCCAAGGGACCCCCTTGACTAGGTTTTTCTCGTTCAGCCACCACTGTCTGACTCCTGGAGGTAAGGTAACTCTTTTTTCCAGGGAGAAGATGCTCTTGTTCCACTGTTTCAGCAGGAATTCCTGAAGTGGTCTCCCGTGAGCCTGGGCCCATTTCACTGCAGGAATCGTCAATGTCATGAGTCCCAGAATTTTCATAATCCTTTGGAACGTGACCTTTGTCTGGTTTAAAAAAGACAGAAATCCTTGATCTGATGTCCCGGATCTTTTGTTCTGGAAGAAAAGAGGTCATTTGGGTGGAATCCAGAAGAATACCTAGAAATATCATCTTTCGGCTGGGAGATGGATTTGATTTTTCTAGATTTAGTTTCCAACCTAGGGATGTTAAGGTCTCCAGGACGAACTTCACCTGTGACTGCAGTTGAGTCTGGGAGGCTGCTGTAATGAGAAAATCTTCCAAATAGGGTATGAAGTTTATTCCCTTCTGGTGAAAAAAAGCTGAGATTTCTGCAATGATCTTTGTGAACACTCTGGGTGCAGAGGGCAGGCCAAAGGGTAACACCTGAAACTGGAGAAGACACTCCCCCTTGAAAATTGTGAAACTCAGATATTTATGATGTTTCTGGTGGATCGGAACATGGTAATATGCGTCCGCCAGGTCGAGTGTTACCATGGCGCAGCCCTGAGTCAAAAGGTTCACTGTAGATTTTACTGTCTCCATTTTGAACCTCTTGTATTTTATGTACTTGTTGAGGCACTTTAGATTGATATTTGCTCTGAAAGAGCCATTGGGTTTTTTTTACAAGAAAAATTGGGGAGTAGAAACAGTTTCCTTCTTGGTCTGCTGGAACTGGAACCACCGCCCTTTTTTCTAACAAAAGGGAAATTTGTGACTCTAGAAGATTGTGATCTGATTTCAATCTTCTGTTCAAAACAAATCTGTCTGGAGTGGAGAGAGAGTGCAAAATTCCAGCTGGTATCCCTGACGAATTACGTCTAGGACCCCGGCCGAATTCGAGATTTTTTCCCAAGCAGGAGCAAACCCTTTCAATCTCCCCCCCACCGGGCTCCTGGCGTCATTGGGAGGACTGTTTTGTAGACTTATCCTGACTAAAGAGGAAATTTCTACCTCTCCCCTTTGAGGACTGCCAGGAACTAGAGGGATCCTTTTTCCTACGGTCCTGTCTACCCTTTCTTTGGGGGCGAAAGGAACGACGCTGTTGGAAGAACCTGGACTCCGGTGGAAACCCCTTTTTTCTATCAGAGGCCTTTTTCAGGAATGTCATCTAAGACCGAACCGAAAAGGCGATCTCCTTCGCAAGCGATACTGCAGAGCTTATTTTTTTTTAAGCGGTATCGCCTGACCAAGAGCGTAACCAGACTGACCTCCTTGCCGTGTTAGAAAGAGCCGCCGACCTAGCTGATAACTTTACCAGGTCGGCAGAAGCGTCTGCCAGGAAATTAGAGGCCTGTTTCAAAATCGGCAAGGAGGCCAGGAGATCCTCTCTGGGGGTGTCAGAGACCAGGTGTTCCTCCAGCTGAGAGAGCCAGAGATCTAGCAGTATAGGTAGCAGCTATGCTAGGTCTCAACATGGCGGTATTGGATTCCCAAGCCTTCTTAACCACCTCCCGACCGCTGTACGCACCGATGCGTCTGAGAGGTGGTTGATTAGTTCCTCCTGGACGCATCGGCGCGTCCTCTCGCGAGACGCGAGATTACGTCACAGCCGGCCCGCGCATGCGCATCGCGGGCCGGCATTTCACTGCAGAGTATTTCGTCAGCAGCCTGCCGGCCACGATCATTGGCTGGCAGGCTGCTGATTTTCAAAAAAAACAATCAGCAGCCATATAACCCCACATATTAGTAAATATGATGGGGTTATATGGCTGCTGTGCTCCTCTGCTCCTTCTTTTGGTCGGTTGGTTCCAGCAGAGGAGCACATCATTACTGTGAGTACCCACCACACCACATTTAGCCCCCAGATCACCCCAATTAACCCTTTGATCACCCCTTTGATCCCCCCCTGTCAATCACTAGTGAAAGGAAAAAAGTGATTAGTGCAAACTGTCACTTTTTTTTCACTGGTATTGACCGTTAGGTTTCAGTATAGTTTAGGCCCCTTGGTTAGGTAGTTTAGGGATCGGTTAGCCCCCAGCCCACCGCACCGCAGTCCGTTATTCGCTGATTAGCGTATCGCTAATCAGCATTTGTACTTTTATAGTATCTGGAAGTGATCAAAACTGATCACGGTCAGATCTATAATTGTACTAGTGTCACTTTAGTTCGCCCTCCACCCAAAACGCAGTGTTTGCCCGATCAGGCCTGATCGGTCGCCCACACGTGCGTACACGCCCGCCCCACCGCAGTGACAAAAAAAAAATATTTTTTTTTGATCGCTGCACATTCACTTTACACGCACTGCGGCGATAAAAAAAATCAGTTTTGATATTTTTTATCAACCGCAGCAGCCTCCGATACTTCGCTAGCCTCCCATTTGTAAGACAGGCTTGCTTTTTTTTTCTTGGGTAGTCTCAGGGAATACCCCGAAATTTAGTTGCCCACATGTCTAACAGGGGGTATTCTTCTGAAGAGGCCTACAGGCTTCTGACCCAGTCGGATGAGGAGTGGGAACCCTCATCTGATGAATCCAGCGGGTCAGAATACGAACCTGTAGAAAGCAGTGGCTCTCTGACCCAAAGTTCGGACGAGGAGGCTGAGGTCCCTGATAGCACCAGGCGTACCCGGCCCCGTGTCGCTAGACCGCAGGTTGCGCAGGATCCGCTTCAAGAGCAGCAGAGTAGGGCTGGTGCTGTCGGATTACGTGGTGAGGCATACACCAGCAGCCCAGCCCTTCCTGGACCTAGTACCAGCACTGCCGTACAACCTGGTGAAGTAGCGAGCACCAGAAGGGCAGTTGAAGCTGGTACGGTGGCACGTGCAGTAGTGACCCCGTCGCAGCCACCGCAAAGACGTGCCCGTAGAGCCCCTAGAATCCCAGAGGTGCTGGCAAACCCTGATTGGCAGTCCCCAACTTCAGCCGCACCCGTAGTTTTCCCTTTCACCGCCCAGTCTGGAGTTCGGGTTGAGACAGCTCAGATCGATTCGGCCCTGGGATTTTTTGAGCTGTTCTTGACTGCGGAGCTTTTAGACTTAGTCGTGGCAGAGACAAACAGGTATGCCACACAATTTATCACCGCTAACCCGGAAAGCTTTTATGCCCAGCCTTTCCGGTGGAAACCAGTCCAAGTTTCCGAATTTAAAACTTTTCTGGGCCTCCTCCTCAACATGGGCCTGACAAAAAAGCATGAATTGCGGTCATATTGGTCCACGAACCCGATTCATCACATGCCCATGTTCTCTGCTGCTATGTCCAGGACACGATTTGAGGTCATCCTGCGATTCCTGCACTTTAGCGACAACACCGCCTCCCGTCCCAGGGGCCACCCTGCTTTTGACCGGCTCCACAAAATTCGGCCCCTCATAGACCATTTCAACCAGAAATTTGCAGATTTGTATACCCCTGAGCAAAACATCTGCATAGACGAGTCCCTGATACATTTAACCGGGCGCCTTGGCTTCAAACAATACATCCCAAGCAAGCGCGCCCGGTATGGGGTCAAATTGTATAAGCTCTGTGAAAGGGCCACAGGCTATACCCACAAATTTCGGGTCTATGAGGGAAAAGATCAGACCCTGGAGCCGGTCGGTTGCCCTGACTACCTGGGGAGCAGTGGGAAGACAGTTTGGGACTTGGTGTCACCCTTATTCGGCAAGGGGTACCATCTTTATGTGGACAATTTCTACACAAGTGTGGCCCTCTTTAGGCATTTGTTTCTAGAACGGATTGGCGCCTGTGGTACCGCGCGAACTAGTCGCGCGGGCTTCCCCCAACGGCTCGTTAGCACCCGTCTTGCAAGGGGGCAGAGGGCCGCACTGTGTAACGAAGAACTGCTCGCGGTGAAATGGAGAGACAAGCGTGACGTTTACATGCTCTCCTCCATTCACGCAGACACGACAATACAAATTGAGCGAGCAACCCGTGTCATTGAAAAGCCCCTCTCAGTCCACGACTATAACCTCCACATGGGAGGGGTCGACTTCAATGACCAGATGTTGGCTCCGTATTTAGTTTCCCGACGCACCAGACGCTGGTATAAGAAGGTGTCTGTATATTTAATTCAATTGGCTCTGTACAATAGTTTTGTTCTCTACAGTAAGGCTGGGAGAACTGGATCCTTCCTCAAATTTCAGGAAGAGATCATCGCGAACCTCCTGTATCCAGGAGGTTCCGTGGCCCCATCCACCAGTGTAGTTAGCCGTCTACACGAGCGACACTTCCCCAGTGTCGTTGCTGGTACCTCAAACCGACCGCCACCCCGAAAAAAAATGTCGTGTCTGTAGCAGGAGTGGAATAAGGCGTGACACCCGCTATTTCTGTCCTGACTGTCCCGACTACCCTGCCCTATGCTTAGGGGAATGTTTCCGAAAGTACCACACACAGGTACACCTAGCATAGGGATCACATCTCACCAGGATAGGCACACAGGGCTATTAGGGCCCATTCACTCACAGCTGCTGCAAACGTCTCCTTTCACATGGGACAAAGTGCATAACGCACTTCGCCACATCTTTGGGCGATTTGCGCTTTGCACATTGACCCATGGGGAAGGAGAGGTTTGTTCTATAAAGGTAAAAAAACAAAACAAAAAAAAAAACAGGTAAGCAAACAGGTTAATGTTTAGTTCCAAAAGTTAAAGTTACATGTTCTGTTCCAAAGTTAATAAAATTATTGCGTTGTGGTCTGGTTTTTTCTTTGCCGAGGCATACGAGCTGAGGAGGAGGCGGCGTTCCTATGCTTTGGCAAACACTTTGTAATATATATATATATTATATATATATATATATATATATATATATATATATATATATATATATATATATATATATATATATAAAAAATAATTCCCGGTAATGATTTATTCATCCACATCGATTGATGTTAATGGAGAAATCTGGTTTGCCAGGGCATACGAGCTAAGTGGGTATGGATGTAGGGCGGAGCTCCTATGTCCTGGCAGACGCCTTTCCCCTCCATTTTTTTTTTTTGGCAGAGATTTTTTCATCCACATTGATCGATGCGAATGAAGAAATCTGTGCCGTTCATTTTTTTCTTTCAGCCCAGAGGCTGAACGGAAAAAAAAATCTCATTACCTGTATGCTCAATATAAGGAGAATAGCAGAAACTCCTAATGCTGGCCATACATGTAATGATTGCGGAGACCCTCAAATGCCAGGGCAGTACAAACACCCCACAACTGACCCCATTTTGGAAAGAAGACACCCCAAGGTATTTGCTGAGGGGCATATTGAGTCCATGAAAGATTGAAATTTTTGTCCTAAGTTAGCGGAAAGTGAGACTTTGTGAGAAAAAAACAAAAAAAAAAAATCAATTTCCGCTAACTTATGCGAAAAAAAAAAATTTCTATGAACTTGCCAGGCCCCTCATTGGATACCTTGGGGTGTCTTCTTTCCAAAGTGGGGTCACATGTGGGGTATTTATACTGCCCTGGCTTTTTAGGGGCCCTAAAGCGTGAGAAGAAGTCTGGGATCCAAATGTCTAAAAATGCCCTCCTAAAAGGAATTTGGGCCCCTTTGCGCATCTAGGCTGCAAAAAAGTGTGACACATCTGGTATCGCCGTACTCAGAAGAAGTTGGGGAATGTGTTTTGGGGTGTCATTTTACATATACCCATGCTGGGTGAGATAAATATCTTGGTCAAATGCCAACTTTGTATAAAAAAAATGGGAAAAAGTTGTCTTTTGCCAACATATTTCTCTCACCCAGCATGGGTATATGTAAAATGGCACCCCAAAACACATTCCCCAACTTCTCCTGAGTACGGCGATACCAGATGTGTGACACTTTTTTGATGCCAAGGTGGGCAAAGGGGCACATATTCCAAAGTGCACCTTTCGGATTTTGCAGGCCATTTTTTTACACATTTTGATTGCAAAGTACTTCTCACACATATGGGCCCCTAAATTGCCAGGGCAGTATAACTACCCCACAAGTGACCCCATTTTGGAAAGAAGACACCCCAAGGTGTTCTGTGAGGGGCATGGTGAGTTCCTAGAATTTTTTATTTTTTGTCGCAAGTTAGTGGAATATGAGACTTTGTAAGAAAAAAATAAAATAAAATCATCATCATTTTCCGCTAACTTGTGACAAAAAATAAAAAGTTCTATGAACTCACTATGCCCATCAGCGAATACCTTAGGGTGTCTACTTTCCGAAATGGGGTCATTTGTGGGGTAGTTATACTGTTTGGGCATTGTAGAACCTCAGGAAACATGACAGGTGCTCAGAAAATCAGAGCCGTTTCAAAAAGCGGAAATTCACATTTTTGTACCATAGTTTGTAAATGCTATAACTTTTACCCAAACCATTTTTTTTTTTTTTGCCCAAACATTTTTTTTTATCAAAGACATGTAGAACTATAAATTTAGCGAAAAATTTATATATGGATGTCGTTTTTTTTGCAAAATTTCACAGCTGAAAGTGAAAAATGTCATTTTTTTGCAAAAAAATCGTTACATTTTGATTAATAACAAAAAAAGTAAAAATGTCAGCAGCAATAAAATACCACCAAATGAAAGCTCCATTAGTGAGAAGAAAAGGAGGTAAAATTCATTTGGGTGGTAAGTTGCATGACCGAGCGATAAACGGTGAAAGTAGTGTAGTGCCGAAGTGTAAAAAGTGGCCTGGTCATGAAGGGGGTTTCACCTAGCGGGGCTGAAGTGGTTAAGCACGGATTCACATTTCTTATCCATAGCATCCTTTAATAAGCCGACGTCTTCAAAAGGTAAGGCTGCCTTTTTAGAAATACGTGCAACAGGGGCGTCAACCTTTGGTGTTTTATCCCAAAGAGCCGAATCTTCCTCGCTAAAGGGATATTTTCTTTTGAAGTACCAACCATTCATCCCTCATAAGCTTTCGGATCCTGTCATGGATCGGGAACACTCTCCTCTTCCTATCACCCAGCTCTTTGAAGATCTGATCCTGGACCGACTGTGACTGTCTAGATTCTTCAATATTTAGAGTTAGGCCTCATATACACGACCGTTGTGTGCATCCGTGGCCGTTGTGCCGTTTTCCGTGTTTTTTTTTTTTTTTCGGGGACCCATTGACTTTCAATGGGTCCGTGAAAAATAAAAATAAATAAAAAAAAAAAAAAAAAAAAAAAAATCGGAAAATGCACCGTTTTGCAGCCGAGGCCGTGATCCGTGTATCCTGTCCGTCAAAAAAATATGACCTGTCCGTCAAAAAAATATGACCATTCAAGTCAATGGGTCCGTGAAAGAACACGGATGCACACAAGATTGGCATCAGTGTCCGTGATCCGTGGCCGTAGGTTGCTTTCATACAGACAGATCCGAAGATCCGTCTGCATAAAAGCTTTTTCAGATCTAAGTTTTCACTTCGTGAAAACTCATATCCAACAGTATATTCTAACAGGAGGTGATGGGGACACTTCTAGTTAGAATACACTACAAACTTTGTACAAGACTGCCCCCTGCTGCCTGGCAGCACCCGATCTCTTACAGGGGGATATGATAGCACAATTAACCCCTTCAGGTGCAGCACCTGAAGGGGTTAATTGTACTATCATATCCCCCTGTAAGAGATCAGGGCTGCCAGGCAGCAGGGGCAGACCCCCCCCCTCCCCAGTTTTAATATCATTGGTGGCACAGTGTGCGCCACCCATCGGGCCCCCCTTCCTCCCTCTAGTGTAATAAATCGTTGGTGGCACAGTGTGCGCCCCCCATCGGGCCCCCCCTTCCTCCCTCTATTGTTATAAATCGTTGGTGGCACAGTGTGCGCCCCCCCTCGGGCCCCCCCTTCCTCCCTCTAGTGTAATAAATCGTTGGTGGCACAGTGTGCGCCCCCCATCGGCCCCCCTCCCTCTATAGCAGTAACAACATTGGTGGCAGTGTGCCGCCTCCCATCCTCCTCTGATGAAGAACTGGTAAGTGACAGTTCTTTAGCAATGCGCCGCACAGACCTGTCACTTACCAGTAGGTGGAGCTCCCGGCCGAACACAGACATCGCAGCAGCAAGCAGGTAACTATGAATCTTCTACTATTGTACTATTGCTAAGTAACCATGGCAACCAGGACTGCAGTAGCGTCCTGGTTGCCATGGTTACCGATCGGAGCCCCAGCTGTTGTTACTGCTATAGAGGGAGGGGGGCCGATGGGGGGCGCACACTGTGCCACCACGATTTATTACACTAGAGGGAGGAAGGGGGGCGCACACTGTGCCACCAACGATTTATTACACTAGAGGGAGGACGGGGGGGGCCCGATGGGGGGCGTACACTGTGCTACCAACGATATTCAAACTGGGGAGGGGGGGGGGGGGTCTGCCCCCTGCTGCCTGGCAACCCTGATCTCTTACAGGGGGATATGATAGTACAATTAACCCCTTCAGGTGCCGCACCTGAAGGGGTTAATTGTGCTATTGTATCCCCTTGTAAGAGATCGGGTGCTGCCAGGCAGCAGGGGGCAGTCTTGTACAAAGTTTGTAGTGTATTCTAACTAGAAGCGTCCCCATCACCATGGGAACGCCTCTGTGTTAGAATATACTGTCGGATCTGAGTTTCACGATGTAGCTCATATCCGACAGTATATTCTAACATAGAGGCGTTCCCATGGTGATGGGGACACTTCAAGTTAAAATATACCATCGGATTGGAGAAAACTCCAATCCAATGGTATAAAAGAACTCCAGACTTTACATTGAAAGTCAATGGGGACGGATCCGTTTGAAATGGCACCATATTGTGTCAACGTAAAACGGATCCGTCCCCATTGACTTGCATTGTAATTCAGGACGGATCCGTTTGGCTCCGTATGGCCTGGCGGACACCAAAACTTTTTTTTTCATGTCCGTGGATCCTCCAAAAATCAAGGAAGACCCACGGACCTACGGACCCCGTTTTTTGCGGACCGTGAAAATAAACTGTCGTGTGCATGAGGCCTTAATCTTATTGCTTTCAAGAGGGCGTCAGTGTCCTCTACTGAGCATAACGGCCCACTGACCTCTTCATCAGAGGAGGATCTTGAGTCAGACGAATCATTATCATCGTCGTCCTCCATATCCCATTCTATCTGGGGCTCCGTGACCATTTTAGAAGTGGAAGGTTTTTGGGAAAGGAACACCATTTTTGCTTCCACTGCTGGGCTCACTTCTTCTCTTATAATGGAACCTAAATTCTCCACAAGAGAAGGGGAATCTTCAACCATTATTTTGTCTGTACATCTTTGGTTTTTTAGTATGTACTGCCAGATGCTTTTTGCAAATAGCACATTTTCTTTTCTGTGCAGATTCCCCACTCCTTCTGGATTCTCTATTCTGAAAGAGCAAAGAAAAGAGCAGGCGCTTCTTTATTATAGGGGAAGGAGTGGGGCAACCATCACCAGGAATAACCCACAGGTGATAGTGTAAAAAATAAAATCACTCCGGAGGAGGAGGCTTACCGGACTGGGGGCCTTAGGGGCATCAGAAGGCTTCTCCTGCTGCAGAGACATGCTGAGGGATCCACTGCTGCTCTGCTGGAGACACTGAGCGGCGTTTTCCAGCTTCCCGCCGCCAATTTGAATCATTTCCTGGTCACCTGACCTGCCAGCGCGTCACATGGCTCAGCCGGGGTCACGTGACCGGATCTCGCAAGATCTCGGCCCAGAGATCTCGCGTGCCTTCTGGCCCTGCAAACGGCTTCTTCCTGAGCCGGTGCACCGTCCAGGGCTGCCTAAAGTGAGGACTTATGCCGGAAGCAAGCGGTGGGAGCCGTATCTCTCCCCCAGCGTCCGCCGCTCTGCCACAGTCCTCCTGCAAAGCAGGGAATACTCACCGCAGGCTGGGCGCATGGAACTTCGACAGGAGGGAGCCTGCCCGCTTTCCACTCATCCCAAGGGACAGGAAACGACTGGAGAAGGTAATGGGGAGGAGGCATTTAAACTTCTGCTTTCTACGGCGTTTCCTGTCCCTGGGGGCGGGGTACCCTCCTGCTGAAGTGCCGTTGTGGGAGGCGTACGGAATTTTTTTTTTTTTTTATCATTTTCCGCTAACTTGTGAGAAAAAATAAAAAGTTCTATGAACTCACTATGCCCATCAGTGAATACCTTAGGGTGTCTACTTTCCGAAATGGGGTTATTTGTGGGGTTTTTCTACAGTCTGGGAATAGTAGAACCTCAGGAAACATGACAGGTGCTCAGAAAGTCAGAGCTGCTTCAAAAAGTGGAAATTCAAGTTTTTGTACCATAGTTTGTAAACGCTATAACTTTTACCCAAACCATTTTCTTTTTTTACCCAAACATTTTTTTTTTTTTTTAATCAAAGACACGTAGAACAATAAATTTTGAGAAAAATGTATATATAGTCAAAAGTAAATATCAGAGAGGGCTCACCTACTAATCAAGAATGGTATGGGTGCTCCTACAGAGAGGATTCACCCAATCCTCTAAAGATTATTGAGAGCAAGAGAAAAAGTAGTAGGGCACACCACTTATTTGGTTCCACACGGATGATTAGTATAACCATATTTATTAGTCATGATATACAATAGTAAAGGTATTAAATGAACATGCTAAAATTAAACACTAAAATTAATTGATAAAATATTTAGATACAGTAGTAAATGAATTATATTAGTTCTCTGTATTTTAACCAGAGCTTCAGGGTCTTTTATATGGTACAATAATGTCTTTCCAAAGGGTTAATTAACACAATCGATATCCCAATAGATAACACTTCAATAGTGGACTTGATATTCAGATACAGTCTTTTAACCACTTCAACCCCCCTAGCTGAAACACCCTTAATGACCAGGCCACTTTTTACACTTCTGCACTACACTACTTTCACCGTTTATGGCTCGGTCATGCAACTTTACCACCCAAATGAATTTTACCTCCTTTTCTTCTCACCAATAGAGCTTTCATTTGGTGGTATTTCATTGCTGCTGACATTTTTACTTTATTTGTTGTTAATCGAAATGTAACTTTTTTTTTGCAAAAAAATGAAATTTTTCACTTTCAGTTGTAAAATTTAGCAAAAAAAAAAAAAAAAAAAACCTACATCCATATATAAATTTTTGCTAAATTTATTGTTCTACATGTCACTGTTAAAAAAAAAAATGTTTGGGTAAAAAAATAATGGTTTGGGTAAAAGTTATAGCGTTTACAAACTATGGTACAAAAATGTGAATTTCCGCTTTTTGAAGCAGCTCGGACTTTCTGAGCACTTGTCATGTTTCCTGAGGTTCTACAATGCCCAGACAGTAGAAAACCCCCACAAATGACCCCATTTCGGAAAGTAGACACCCTAAGGTATTCACTGATGGGCATAGTGAGTTCATAGAACTTTTTATTTTTTGTCACAAGTTAGCGGAAAATGATGATTTTTTTTTTTTCTTACAAAGTCTCATATTCCACTAACTTGTGACAAAAAAATAAAAACTTCCATGAACTCACTATGCCCATTACAAAATATCTTGGGGTGTCTTCTTTCCAAAATGGGGTCACTTGTGGGGTAGTTATACTGCCCTGGCATTCTAGGGGCCCTAATGTGTGGCAAGTAGTTTGAAATCAAAATGTGTAAAAAATGACCGGTGAAATCCAAAAGGTGCTCTTTGGAATGTGTTCCCCTTTGCCCACCTAGGCTGCAAAAAAGTGTCACATCTGGTATAGCCGTGTTTTGGGGTGTCATTTTACATATACCCATGCTGGGCGAGAGAAATATCTTGGCAAAAGACAACTTTTCCCATTTTTTTATACAAAGTTGGCATTTGACCAAGATATTTATCTCACCCAGCATGGGTATATGTAAAATGACACCCCAAAACACATTCCCCAACTTCTCCAGAGTACGGCGATACCACATGTGTGACACTTTTTTGCAGCCTAGATGCGCAAAGCGGCCCAATTTCCTTTTAGGAGGGCATTTTTAGACATTTGGATCCCAGACTTCTCATGCTTTCGGGCCCCTAAAATGCCAGGGCAGTATAAATACCCCACATGTGACCCCATTTTGGAAAGAAGACACCCCAAGGTATTCAATAAGGGGCATGGCGAGTTCATAGAATTTTTTGGGCACAAGTTAGCGGAAATTTTTAGCAGAATTTTTTTTTTGTATTTTCTCACAAAGTCTCCCTTTCCGCTAACTTGGGACAAAAATTTAAATCTTTCATGGACTCAATATGCCCCTCACGGAATACGTTGGAGTCACATGTGGGGTATTTATACTGCCCTGGCATTTTAGGGGCCCTAAAGCGTGAGAAGTCTGGAATATAAATGTCTAAAAAATTTTACGCATTTGGATTCCGTGAGGGGTATGGTGAGTTCAGGTGAGATTTTATTTTTTGACACAAGTTAGTGGAATATGATAATTTGTAAGAAAAAAAAAATTCCCGCTAACTTGGGCAAAAAAATGTCTGAATGGAGCCTTACGGGGGGTGATCAATGACAGGGGGGTGATCTCCTATATAGACTTCCTGATCACCCCCCTGTCATTGATCACCCCCCTGTAAGGCTCCATTCAGACGTCCGTATGATTTTTACAGATCCACAGATACATGGATCGGATCCGCAAAACACATACGGACGTCTGAATGGAGCCTTACAGGGGGGTGATCAATGACAGGAGGTGATCAGGGAGTGTATACGAGGTGATCACCCCCCTGTAAGGCTCCATTCAGACGTCCGTATGTGTTTTGCAGATCCGATCCATGTATCCGTGGATCCGTAAAAATCATACGGACGTCTGAATGGAGCCTTACAGGGGGGGTGATCAATGACAGGGGGGTGATCAGGGAGTCTATATAGTGGTACTTTACAGAGCTGCCTGTGTCCTCTGGTGGTCGATCCAAGCAAAAGGGACCACCAGAGGACCAGGTAGCAGGTATATTAGACGCCGTTATCAAAACAGCGTCTAATATACCTGTTAGGGGTTAAAAAAAAAATATAATCGCATCTCCAGCCTGCCAGCGAACGATCATCGCTGGCAGGCTGGAGATCCTGTCGCTTACCTTCCGATCCTGTGTGCGCGCGTTCACAGGAAATCGCGGCTCTCGCGAGATGACGCGTATATGCGTCACTCTGCGCAGAGCTGCGTTAGGCGGTAAGTAGTCAATTGTATCTATGCGGCTTGGTCGTCACTATACATATATTATCGCTACAATGTTACTGCCTGTTTGTAAGAATAAGCCGCTGTTTTACTCACTGTTTTGAATGGAGTAGTGACAGTTTTTACTACATCACTGGTGGCGTCCCACGTGTAATGAAGTTCTTTACAGGATGCGATGCAATTTCCACAGGACTTGTAAGGATTTGGGATCCTCGGTGTTCGTATACAGAAGGAATATACTACCAGCTGACCTCCAATACAGCACAGTATTGGAGGTCAGCTGGTAGTATATTCCTTCTGCACTTTTAGTTAGTGTCTCGCAGGGTTAAAACTCACCAGGAAAGACTCTCCAGAAAAGCAGGTATCCGGCTTTTCTTTACTTTTAAGGACGAAAAATTCACTGATCTCTCTCCTCTTTAAGCGCTTTTTAATCCTCCGGTTCTGTACTTTATCATGGGATTAATTACCATACGCGTTTCGGAGTGGGCTACGACTCCTTCAGTGGCTGAATTTCTCATGAAAATGACCAATTTAGACCACACCTGTTCAGGTGTATAAAAACTGATTAACTTGTGCTGTGTGTAGGAAGTGATGTGGATTTCTTTTCATGATCGGAAAGGCATATATGTCACTTACAAACCCATTATTTCTCAGTTTAAAAAGAGATTAAATCAACATACAAATAAATATACCACTTTGTATTAAAAGCGTACAATAGAATACATCAATAAGATAAATGAAAATATTGTATATATTAAAAAACTAAAATAAAAAGATCTTATATTAAAAAAGATCGTATGCATAAAAGGACAGGATCACATTTTTCTACATTATAGATAAAATCCATTGTATTATATCCCCATATTTCATGGTAATTTATATATGGTAATTGTATATGACAAGAAAGAACTGAAAAACGCACAGCCCGCTATGCGGTAATTCAGCGATTTTTATACAGTGCGATTTCATTGCGTTTTTACTGTAATTCAGTTTTCTACGATTGGGTATATATTAACTTATATTTAAGTCGTACAATCGTATATTCCTTCTAATTCTGTCTATAATATATATATGACATCAAAATAATTAGTCATATATATTATTAAAAGATAGTATATATTCTTCCAATAGGATAAATGCAATAAAACAGAATTTTTTTTCAGCAATCAAACTGAATTTTTTTTAAAGGATTTTCATACCAATTTTTCTATAAAAATTATTTTAAAATCTACTCAAAACAGATGTTCTATTTGTTTAATTGAAGGGAAGAGAAATTCCTTTCCGAGAGAAAGTAATTTTCTACATTTTTCAATATTTGAGAAGGGTAGGGAGAGGGGACCCGGAGATCAAACTACTTACGGGTCCCTCCTCGGTAAAGAGCCCCCTCCCCCATTGTAACAAATCATAAAAACCCATATATTTCAATTTCGGCATTTAATCCTGCTGGTAACAGGGTGTTAAAGTCAAAGATGTGTCTTGATTCAATCCTTGACATTCTCTTGATGTGATTTCCACCCGTCCAGTCTATTTCTACTTTTTCAAAAGCCGAAAAAACAAGTCCTTTTGGGTTCTGATTATGTGTGGTTTTGTAATGATTTGACAAGGTATGTTTTTCGTAACCCTTCCTTATGTTAGAGATGTGTTCTGCTATACGAACCTTCAGTTGTCTTTTGGTTCTCCCCACATATTGTCTCTTACAGGGACATTGTATGATATAGATGGCACTATTAGAATTATATGCAAGAAAGTCTTTAATTGTATGCTGGTGAGTACTTGTTGTAGATTTTACTATAGATGTCTTTTTAGGAAACATAGTGTTTTTACAACCCATACATTTTCCGCACCGGAAAAAAACTGGTATTCGGCCATTTTTGTATGGATGAATCTACTCTATTTTATTAGTTTTTGGGATTGTTGGTGCCACCATAAGTGCTAAATTAGGTGCTTTGGTGAAAGTGACTTGTGGAAATTGTGGGACTAGGTGACCTATTGTTTTATCTTTATTTATAAAGTGCCAGTGCTTATTAATTATATATCTCACTTTTTTGTGTTGAGTGTTAAAAGGCAAGATTATCCTTGTGTTGTCGTCTTTCTGTTCCTTTTTAGTTTTTATATTAAAAAAAAAAAAAAAAAAAGAAGACCTCCGATCTAATTGTCTAACCGTGTCTAATGCCGTCTCTAAATTTCTGTAGGGTATTGTTACTCCAAAAATTGATTTTTCATAACTACTGCCTCTTCCTCAAAAACTTCTATCTTTGAGCAGTTTCTCCTAATCCGCCTGAACTGTCCTGTTGGTATATTTAGGAGCCATTGCGGCAGATGACAACTATTATACAGGATATAACTATTCTTTGAGGTTGGCTTCCGAAACGTATTACAGACTAATTTTTTCTCTTCTATTTTAATTTGTAGATCTAAAAATTCTACCATCATTTGGCTGGTCTTTCCTGCAAACCGTAAGTTATAATTGTTTTTATTGATGTCCTCCAAAAATTTGTCCAGCGATTACTGATCGTTTTTCTATATGAAGAGGACATCATCAATATACCTCTTCCAGGTGTATAAAAACTGGTCATTTTCAGGGGAAATTCAGCCACTGAAGAAGGAGTCGTAGCCCACTCCGAAACGCGTATGGTAATTAATCCCATGATAAAGTACAGAACCAGAGGATTAAAAAGCGCTTAAAGTAAAGAAAGAGGAGAGAGATCAGTGAATTTTTCGTCCTTAAAAGCAAAGAAAAGCCGGATACCTGCTTTTCTGGAGAGTCTTTCCTTGTGAGTTTTAACCCTGCGAGACACTAACTAAAGGTGCAGAAGGAATATACTACCAGCTGACCTGCAATACAGCACAGCTGTATACGAACACCGAGGATCCCAAATCCTTACAAGTCCTGTGGAAATTGCATCGCATCCTGTAAAGAACTTCATCACACGTGGGACGCCACCAGTGATGTAATAAAAAGCGGCACTACTCCATTCAAAACAGTGAGTAAAACAGCTCCGGCTTAGGCCTCTTTCACACTTGCGTTGTCCGGATCCGGCGTGTACTCCACTTGCCGTAATTACATGCCGGATCCGGAAAAACGCAAGTGTACTGAAAGCATTTGAAGACGGATCAGTCTTCAAAATGCTTTCAGTGTTACTATGGCACCCAGGACGCTATTAAAGTCCTGGTTGCCATAGTAGGAGCGGGGAGCGGGGGTGCGGTATACTTACAGTCCGCAAAGCTCCCGGGGCGCTCCAGAGTGACGTCAGAGCACCCCATGCGCATGGATGGCGTGCCATGCGATCATATGATCCATGCGCTTGGGGCGCCCTAACGTCACTCTGGAGCGCCCCGGGAGCCGCACAGATGGTAAGTATGCTGCTCCCCCGCTCCCCGCTCCACTTTACCATGGCTGCCAGGACTTTAGCGTCCCGGCAGCCATGGTAACCATTGAGAAAAAGCTAAACGTCGGATCCGGCAATGCACCGAAACGACGTTTAGCTTAAGGCCGGATCCGGATCAATGCCTTTCAATGGGAATTAATTTCGGATCCGGCCTTGCGGCAAGTCTTCAGGATTTTTGGCCGGAGCAAAAAGCGCAGCATGCTGCAGTATTTTCTCCGGCCAAAAAAACGTTCCGGAACTGAAGAAATCCTGATGCATCCTGAACGGATTTCACTCCATTCAGAATGCATTAGGATAAAACTGATCAGGATTCTTCCGGCATAGAGCCCCGACGACGGAACTCTATGCCGGAAGAAAAGAACGCAGATGTGAAAGAGCCCTAAGTCTTACAAACAGGCAGTAACATTGTAGCGATAATATATGTAAAGTGACGACCAAGCCGCAAAAGATACAATTGACTACTTAAAAGACTATCTGAATATCAAGTCCACTAGTGAAGTGTTATCTATTGGGATATCGATTGGATTAATTAACCTTTGGAAAGACATTATTGTACCATATAAAAGACCCTAAAGCTCTGGTTAAAATACAGAGAATATAATTCATTTACTACTGTATCTAAATATTTTATCAATTAATTTTAGAGGGTTTAATATTAGCATGTTCATTTAATACCTTTACTATTGTATATCACAACTAATAAATATTGTTCTACTAATCATCCATGTGGAACCAAATAAGTGGTGTGCCCTTCTACTTTTTCTCTTGCTCTCAAAAATTGATGTCATTTTTTTTGAAAAATTTTACAACTGAAAGTGAAAAATTTCAATTTTTAGCAAAAATTTCGAATAACAAAAAAAATAAAAATGTCGGAAGCAATGAAATACAACCAAATGAAAGCTCTATTAGTGAGAAGAAAAGGAGGTAAAATTAATTTGGGTGGTAAGTTGTATGACCGAGCAATAAACGGTGAAAGTAATGTAGTGCGAAAGTGTAAAAAGTGGTCTGGTCATTAAGGGGGTTTAAGCTAGGGGAGCTGAGCTGGTTAAGGGGATTTCATGTAGGTGGATATGTGATATCCTGTTACAGGTTCTCTGTGCTGGGTGAATGTCTGGACCTGGTAAAACATATGAAATCCATCTCCAGCCACGGGAAGGTGCACGACATACTCACCAAAGTCATACAAGGAGCTCAGCACGGAGTCCAGCTGGTCCCGCACTTCAGTCATTGTGAGAGGCTTGTTCCAGTCCTGATTACAACTGCCCTCAGTGCAACACCACACACGTGGTTACTTCCTGGCTACGGCTGAGCGGAAACGCTCCCTCGAGAAAGATTGTCCTCCAGCAGCTGCCGTAGAATCCGGCCGCAGAGCTGGCTGGATGTTTGTACTATATGAGGCTTCCGTAGCTGTCAAAATGACCGTGACAGTTGTCGTGCTCTCCACCCCTTCCTGTGCTTCTGTATAACACGTTCCTACCGTGTGAGGGGAGCCGGTGATGACAGTAAGATCGAGCGCCCACTGAAGTTGGAGGGCACCGATGGCCGGCGCTATGGGCACGCTGTACTTAGTAAGTGCCTGTTACACAGGGCGGAGGCAGGGGGCGCTGCCAGCTTGGTGGATGTCTGGTGCCTGTGAGCAGTTCTATCTGATCTACTGTATGTAGTGCTGGAGGTGGTGCATTCATCCTTCTCTTCACTCACTCTAGAATTTTAATATGCAATGAGACAAACACAGGATTCTCCACTTAAAGGGTTTCTGTCATGAGAAATAATACTATGTAGCTGACTGACATTAGTGATGGGCTAATGTCAGCACTACATAACTGTGTGATTTATAATTCCCTGTCTGCTGCCGTTCTCTTAAAATAAAAGGTGCTATTAGGGCGTTGCTTCAGCACCTAGAGGCTCGGTCTACGCACCCTTTGGCATGCCAATGTCCCGTTGATTGACTGTCGAGTTCTCCTCATCGTCACGTACATCCCGCGCCTACGCCGTCCAGGTTAGTATTCAGCTCAGTGAGTGAAGGACGCTCTCCTGGTGCTGGCTTCCTTCCTTCGGGCGCAGGCGCAGTGGATAGATCTTCAATATCGAAATCTCAGAAAACCCTATTTAAAAGGCATCTGTCAGCAGATTTGTGAAACTGGCCGACCTGTTGATTTATGTTGGTCCCATGTTCATATGTGTCCAGATTGTTGAGAAAAACATAGGTGGTCCTTTGGTCTAGAGTAGGGATCAGCAACCTCCGTCACCCAAGCTGTTCAGAAACTAAAACTCTCAGAGTGCTACATTCACTTCTATGGGAGTTAGAATAGCAGCTGAGCATGTTTGCATGCTGGGAGTTGTAGTTTTACAGCTTCTGGAGTGCCAAAGGTTGCTGATCTCTGGTCTGTTAGTTGCAGGAATAATCTGTTCGAACAGCTTTCCGCTCGGGTGCAATGTATGAGGTGAACGCATTGCACCTGCACTGAATCCGGACCCATTCATTTCTATGGGGCTGTGCACATGAGCAGTGGCGCACCTACAGCGGTGGTCCAGCGGGTCTGGACCCCCCCTAGAACAACCGACAATACTTTTTTTATCCTTCAGGGCCGCACCGCCGATCACCACAGGCGGCGTGGCCCTGGATGTAATTCCGGAAGCGGTGGGGGGTGCCGGGGGGGCAGTAGGAGATGAGCGCTTCCATTGTGGAAGCGCTCATCTCCATATCGATCTGTATCGCCGTCCTCAGGACAGCGATACAGATGGCTGTGCTGTGGCAGGGGAGAGGTGTGTCCCTCCCCTGTTCTTCTGATAGGCCGCAGGCACTAATGCCTGCAGCCTATCAGAGGCCGGCTCACACAGCAGGGACACAGGCCGGAAGAGGCCTGCATCACATCGCTGCTGATGGAGGTAAGTATCAGTTTTTTTTTTCTTTTTGTTTGTTTTTTTGGAGGGGGGGGGCTGGCATCTGACAATTCTTACAGCCCCATTTTTTTTGGGGTGGCACTTCTTACTGGCACATTATGGGGGGGGGGGGCACCATGGGGGAGAGGAGCATTATGGGGGCTCTAAAGGGGCTTTTTTTTTTTTTTTTTTTACACACTATGGGGGGCACTATAGGGGAGAACGGCACTATGAGGCATCTAGTGGCACTATAGGGGCATTATTTGGGGGGCATTATGGGGGAGAGGAGCACTATGGGGGCTCTAAAGGGGCTTTTTTTTTTTACACTCTATGGGGGGCACTATGGGGCATCTGGTGGCTCTATAGGGACATTATTTGGGGGGGCACCATGGGGGAGAGGAGCACTATGGTGGCTCTAAAGGGGCTTTTTTTTTTTTACACATTATGGGGGGCACTATAGGGGAGAACGGCACTAGGGGGCATCTGGTGGCACTATAGGGGCATTATTTGGGGGCACTATGGGGAAGTGGGGGTTCTAAAGGGGCCTTTTTTTCTTATTGGCACATGAGGGCATTATGGCATCTGGTGGCACTAGGGGGGCATTTTTTACTGCCACATTATGGGAGGCACTATAGGGGAGAGCAGCACTATGGAGGAGTGGAGCACTATTGGGGCATATGGTGGCATTTTTTACTGGCACATTATGGGGGGGGGGCCATGGGGGAGAGAAGCACTATGGGGGCATCTGGGGTGTCTAAATGGGCTTTTTTTATTGACACATTATGGGGGCACTATAGGGGAGAATAGCACTATGTGGCATCTGGTGGCACTATAGGGGCATTATTTGGGGGCACTATGGGGAAGTGGGGGGCTCTAAAGGGGCCTTTATTCTTATTGGCATATTATGGGGGACACTATGGAATTTGGTGGCACTAAGGGGGTATTTTTTTACTGGCACATTATGGGAGGCACTATAGGGGAGAGCGCCACTATGGGGCATTATTTGGGGGCACTATTGGGGCATATGGTGGCACTTAGAAGGGGCATTTTTTACTGGCATATTATGGGGGACACTATGGGGAAGGGGGAGAGGAGCACTATATAGGGGTATTTTATACTGGCATACATTATGGGGACATTAGCTCAACAGCGGGCACTAAGCGGGGGTTATTCATGTACTGTCATATTGTAGGGACAATTATTTGTACTAGGAGGTATTATGCAGACTTTGCTACTACTGGGGGGCTATGAGGAACATGATTACTAGTATGGGCATTATAGGGGCATTATTACTACTAAGTGTGCTCTGGCAGAGAATTATTTCTATTTTGGGGAGCCCTGTTACTTTGGGGGGCACCCTGCCACAGTATCAGCTTAGCACAATAATTTTTGGGGGACATTATCTTTACACTATTAGTGTCTGGGCGCAATTATTTTTTAAAACACTGTGTGCCAATAATTGTTGAAGGGGGCATCTGTGTGGTAGTAGTATTTCCAGGGGGACTATTTCTGCAGTATAGTATTGGGGGTGGCAGGAAAGTGTGTTCAGAAGATGATGGATATGTGGGAAACTAATGTCTGTTTGCCAATCTCTGCAGAGACAGGAGATGGCTGAAAAATCATCATGGCGGTCTGGTCTGAATGGAGAAGATAAAGAAAGAGAATATCTACAATAAAGGTGACATCACAGGGGTGTGGAATTCCTATCGCCCGACGCCCGGGACATGCAGTTCCAGGCGCCGGGCAGGTAGTTTGTGCAGGCAGCTTAGCCCTGCGGGCAAGTAGCAGGGCTAGGGTTGCGCCGTGTTTTCCTCTAATACACAGCCCCGTGCAGCAAGTCCAGGCTGCTTACCGCAGTGTTCATAGACAATGCAGACAGAGACGATCACCTCACGCTGGCAGCAGGGACCCTTAGGGAGGGACGGGGAGGAGCGTAATATGATCTTAGAGTGGAAGCTGGCTTCTGCCAGCCCCACCCCTCACCGCCCACCAACCAATCACCGACCAGAGCTGAGGGGGCAAGAGGCAAGCACAGCACACTAGCAGCTCGGTCTACACAAGAGTCACACAAGTGCAGGGAGTCTAAGAATAGAAATGAATCGAATGAGTCACAAGTTAAAAGAATCTAAAGATCCGACTTAGTTAGTGACTCATTCGATTCATTGAGTTAAAAGAGCAGTGAGTCAGACTCTAGAACAGTTTACACTGAGGCTGCTTTTGTTGCAGCAGTGATAAGATTAAGGGACAGGAGCAGAGAGATAAGAGAAGGGACAGATGACACAGAGTTTAGATTACAGGTTGAATTAAATTAACCCTTTAGAATCGAATTGGCTTCTCAGGAGATATATAAGTTAAAAGCATGTCATTCAGTAGCTATATAACTAAGGGTGGGTTCACATCACCTTTATGGATTCCGTTATGGCTTTCTTTTATAAAAGGGTTATAACAGAAAATAACGTAAACCATAAAATGGAATGCAAAACGGAAACCTTTAAGAGGCATTCCGTTTTGCTTTCCGTCATCGTAAAAGTCTATGGAAATCATAACAGATCCGTCTGGGTCCTGTCGTGTCGACAGGACTTAGTTTTCCGTCTTGCATAACGGGACCCAGACGGATCCATTTTGATTTGCATAGACTTCTATGAGGACGGAAAGCAAATGGAATGCCTTTTAAAGCCTTCAGTTTTGCTTTACACCATAATACAAGTCTATTGTCCTCATGTCCGGCGTCAGCCTCAGCTTCCCTTTACTATAATAAATAACTCTTCCTGACTCACTCAATACTAATCAGAGTTCAGAGAGCTGAAGAGCCGACTGCACTGAATCAGCAGCAGCAAGTGAATCGAATGTTTATAGCATCTGCGCATGCACACCGTCACCTAGAGTCTTCGGTTCACTTGCGAGTCAGCTCAGCAGTCTGACTCACCAAGTGAACCGAAGATCCGATTCATGAATCGGTTTATTTGAATGAGCTGATTCAAATGAACCGATTCACCTAAAAGATCCGAACTTCCCATCACTAGTTATCAGCGCTCCTGTGCAGGCCGGAAGTTGGGCGCCACGGGTCGGAAGTCAGCTCCTAGCGGAGGCACACGTTAGTCAGCGGCTGTAGTAGGAGCTCCTCACATGGTGGCAGCCCGTGCCATGATAGATAGCCCAGCAGGTAGTGTGTGTGGTGACTGCTCTGGGTCAGCTATGCTCTGCTGTCAGGCTGCCGCTCTGCTTCTTCTCCCTGGCATTGAAGTGTCAATAGGAGTGCTGCCAGGTTCCAACTTCCAGCCACTCACCCTCCATGAATAGGGGGGGGGACTTCCCCATACTGGCATGTACATCAAGGGGATTCACTGCCCCAGTATGGCATGTACATCAAGCGGATTCACTGCCCCAGCATGGCATGTACATTAAGGGGATTCACTGCCCCAGTATGGCATGTACATTAACCACTTCAGCCCCGCTAGGTGAAACCCCCTTCATGACCAGGCCACTTTTTACACTTCGGCACTACACTCCTTTCACCGTTTATCGCTCGGTCATGCAACTTACCACCCAAATGAATTTTACCTCCTTTTCTTCTCACTAATGGAGCTTTCATTTGGTGGTATTTTATTGCTGCTGACATTTTTACTTTTTTTGTTATTAATCAAAATATAACGATTTTTTTGCAAAAAAATGACATTTTTCTCTTTCAGCTGTGAAATTTAGCAAAAAAAACGACATCCATATATAAATTTTTCGCTAAATTTATAGTTCTACATGTCTTTGATAAAAAAAAAATGTTTGGGCAAAAAAAAAATGGTTTGGGTAAAAGTTATAGCATTTACAAACTATGGTACAAAAATGTGAATTTCCGCTTTTTGAAACGGCTCTGATTTTCTGAGCACCTGTCATGTTTCCTGAGGTTCTACAATGCCCAGACAGTAGAAAACCCCCACAAATGACCCCATTTCGGAAAGTAGACACCCTAAGGTATTCGCTGATGGGCATAGTGAGTTCATAGAACTTTTTATTTTTTGTCACAAGTTAGCGGAAAATGATGATGATTTTTTATTTTTATTTTTTTCTTACAAAGTCTCATTTTCCACTAACTTGCGACAAAAAATAAAAAATTCTAGGAACTCGCCATGCCCCTCACAGAATACCTTGGGGTGTCTTCTTTCCAAAATGGGGTCACTTGTGGTGTAGTTATACTGCCCTGGCAATTTAGGGGCCCAAATGTGTGAGAAGAACTTTGCAATCAAAATGTGTAAAAAATGACCGGTGAAATCCGAAAGGTGCACTTTGGAATATGCGCCCCTTTGCCCACCTTGGCAGCAAAAAAGTGTCACACATGTGGTATCGCCGTACTCAGGAGAAGTTGGGGAATGTGTTTTGGGGTGTCATTTTACATATACCCATGCTGGGTGAGAGAAATATCTTGGCAAAAGACAACTTTTCCCATTTTTTTTTATACAAAGTTGGCATTTGACCAAGATATTTTTCTCACCCAGCATGGGTATATGTAAAATGACACCCCAAAACACATTCCCCAACTTCTCCTGAGTACGGCGATACCAGATGTGTCACACTTTTTTGCTGCCAAGGTGGGCAAAGGGGCACATATTCCAAAGTGCACCTTTCGGATTTTGCAGGGCATTTTTTACACATTTTGATTGCAAGGTACTTCTCATACATTTGGGCCCCTAAATTGCCAGGGCAGTATAACTACGCCACAAGTGACCCCATTTTGGAAAGAAGACACCCCAAGGTATTCCGTGAGGGGCACGGCGAGTTCCTAGAATTTTTTATTTTTTGTCACAAGTTAGCGGAAAATGATGATTTTTTTTTTTTTCTCTTTTTTCCTTACAAAGTCTCATATTCCAGTAACTTGCGACAAAAAATAAAAAATTCTAGGAACTCGCCATGCCCCTCACGGAATACCTTGGGGTGTCTTCTTTCCAAAATGGGGTCACTTGTGGCGTAGTTATACTGCCCTGGCAATTTAGGGGCCCAAATGTATGAGAAGTACCTTGCAATCAAAATGTGTAAAAAATGCCCTGCAAAATCCGAAAGGTGCACTTTGGAATATGTGCCCCTTTGCCCACCTTGGCAGCAAAAAAGTGTGACACATCTGGTATCGCCGTACTCAGGAGAAGTTGGGGAATGTGTTTTGGGGTGTCATTTTACATATACCCATGCTGGGTGAGAAAAATATCTTGGTCAAATGCCAACTTTGTATAAAAAAAAATGGGAAAAGTTGTCTTTTGCCAAGATATTTCTCTCACCCAGCATGGGTATATGTAAAATGACACCCCAAAACACATTCCCCAACTTCTCCTGAGTACTGCGATACCAGATGTGTGACACTTTTTTGATGCCAAGGTGGGCAAAGGGGCGCATATTCCAAAGTGCACCTTTCGTATTTCACCGGTCATTTTTTACAGATTTTGATTGCAAAGTACTTCTCACACATATGGGCCCCTAAATTGCCAGGGCAGTATAACTACGCCACAAGTGACCCCATTTTGGAAAGAAGACACCCCAAGGTATTCCGTGAGGGGCATGGCGAGTTCCTAGAATTTTTTATTTTTTGTCGCAAGTTAGTGGAATATGAGACTTTGTAAGGAAAAAAGAGAAAAAAAAAAAATCATCATTTTCCGCTAACTTGTGACAAAAAATAAAAAATTCTAGGAACTCGCCGTGCCCCTCACGGAATACCTTGGGGTGTCTTCTTTCCAAAATGGGGTCACTTGTGGCGTAGTTATACTGCCCTGGCAATTTAGGGGCCCAAATGTGTGAGAAGTACCTTGCAATCAAAATGTGTAAAAAATGCCCTGCAAAATCCGAAAGGTGCACTTTGGAATATGTGCCCCTTTGCCCACCTTGGCAGCAAAAAAGTGTGACACATCTGGTATCGCCGTACTCAGGAGAAGTTGGGGAATGTGTTTTGGGGTGTCATTTTACATATACCCATGCTGGGTGAGAAAAATATCTTGGCAAACGACAACTTTTCCCATTTTTTTATACAAAGTTGGCATTTGACCAAGATATTTTTCTCACCCAGCATGGGTATATGTAAAATGACACCCCAAAACACATTCCCCAACTTCTTCTGAGTACGGCGATACCAGATGTGTCACACTTTTTTGCAGCCTAGATGCGCAAAGGGGCCCAAATTCCTTTTAGGAGGGCATTTTTAGACATTTGGATCCCAGACTTCTTCTCACGCTTTAGGGCCCCTAAAAAGCCAGGGCAGTATAAATACCCCACATGTGACCCCACTTTGGAAAGAAGACACCCCAAGGTATCCAATGAGGGGCCTGGCAAGTTCATAGAATTTTTTTTTTTTCGCATAAGTTAGCGGAAATTGATTTTTTTTTGTTTTTTCTCACAAAGTCTCACTTTCCGCTAACTTAGGACAAAAATTTCAATCTTTCATGGACTCAATATGCCCCTCAGCAAATACCTTGGGGTGTCTTCTTTCCAAAATGGGGTCAGTTGTGGGGTGTTTGTACTGCCCTGGCATTTGAGGGTCTCCGCAATCATTACATGTATGGCCAGCATTAGGAGTTTCTGCTATTCTCCTTATATTGAGCATACAGGTAATGAGATTTTTTTTTCCGTTCAGCTTCTGGGCTGAAAGAAAAAAATGAACGGCACAGATTTCTTCATTCGCATCGATCAATGTGGATGAAAAAATCTCTGCCAAAAAAAAAAAATGGAGGGGAAAGGCGTCTGCCAGGACATAGGAGCTCCGCCCTACATCCATACCCACTTAGCTCGTATGCCCTGGCAAACCAGATTTCTCCATTCGCATCAATAGATGTGGATGAATAAATCATTGCCGGGATTTTTTTTATATATATATATATATATATATATATATATATATATATATATATACAAAATGCTTGCCAAAGCATAGGAACGCCGCCTCCTCCTCAGCTCGTATGCTTCGGCAAACGTATCTGTCACTGCAGAGGAGAAAATCCCGTCTTGCAGCGCCGCATACACCGACTTGCGTGTAATCTGACAGCAGCGCAATGCTTCTGTCAGAATGCACATCGGTGCTGCAGCTAGTTCATCGGTTGGTCCACCTGGAAGGTAAAAAGACAAAAAAAAAAAAAAAAAAAAAACCAGGCCACAACGCAATAATTTTATTAACTTTGGAACAGAACATGTAACTTTAACTTTTGGAACTAAACATTAACCTGTTTGCTTACCTGTTTTTTTTTTTTTTTTTTTTTTTTTTTTTTACCTTTATAGAACAAACCTCTCCTCCCCCATGGGTCAATGTGCAAAGCGCCCAAAGATGTGGCGAAGTGCGTTATGCACTTTGTCCCATGTGAAAGGAGACGTTTGCAGCAGCTGTGTGAGTGAATGGGCCCTAATAGCCCTGTGTGCCTATCCTGGTGAGATGTGATCCCTATGCTAGGTGTACCTGTGTGTGGTACTTTCGGAAACAATCCCCTAAGCATAGGGCAGGGTGGTCAGGACAGTCAGGACAGAAATACCGGGTGTCACGCCTTATTCCACTCCTGCTACAGACACGACATCTTTTTCGGGGTGACGGTTGGGTTGAGGTACCAGCAACGACATTGGGGAAATGTCGCTCGTGTAGACGGCTAACTACACTGGTGGATGGGGCCACGGAACCTTCTGGATACAGGAGGTTCTCAATGATCTCTTCCTGAAATTTGAGGAAGGATCCAGTTCTCCCAGCCTTACTGTAGAGAACAAAACTATTATACAGCGCCAATTGAATCAAATATACAGACACCTTCTTATACCAGCGTCTGGTTCTGCGGGAAACTAAATACGGAGACAACATCTGGTCATTGAAGTCGACCCCTCCCATGTGGAGGTTATAGTCGTGGACTGAGAGGGGCTTTTCAATGACACGGGTTGCTCGCTCAATTTGTATTGTCGTGTCTGCGTGAATGGAGGAGAGCATGTAAACGTCACGCTTGTCTCTCCATTTCACCGCGAGCAGTTCTTCGTTACACAGTGCGGCCCTCTGCCCCCTTGCAAGACGGGTGCTAACGAGCCGTTGGGGGAAGCCCGCGCGACTAGTTCGCGCGGTACCACAGGCGCCAATCCGTTCTAGAAACAAATGCCTAAAGAGGGCCACACTTGTGTAAAAATTGTCCACATAAAGATGGTACCCCTTGCCGAATAAGGGTGACACCAAGTCCCAAACTATCTTCCCACTGCTCCCCAGGTAGTCAGGGCAACCGACCGGCTCCAGGGTCTGATCTTTTCCCTCATAGACACGAAATTTGTGGGTATAGCCTGTGGCCCTTTCACAGAGCTTATACAATTTGACCCCATACCGGGCGCGCTTGCTTGGGATGTATTGTTTGAAGCCAAGGCGCCCGGTAAAATGTATTAGGGACTCGTCTACGCAGATGTTTTGCTCAGGGGTATACAAATCTGCAAATTTCTGGTTGAAATGGTCTATGAGGGGCCGAATTTTGTGGAGCCGGTCAAAAGCAGGGTGGCCTCTGGGACGGGAGGCGGTGTTGTCACTAAAGTGCAAGAAACGCAGGATGGTCTCAAATCGTGTCCTGGACATTGCACCAGAGAACATGGGCATGTGATGAATTGGGTTCGTGGACCAATATGACCGCAATTCATGTTTTTTTGTCAGGCCCATGTTGAGGAGGAGGCCCAGAAAAGTTTTAAATTCGGAAACTTGGACTGGTTTCCACCGGAAAGGCTGGGCATAAAAGCTTCCCGGGTTAGCGGTTATAAATTGTGTGGCATACCGGTTTGTCTCTGCCACGACTATGTCTAAGAGCTCCGCAGTCAAGAACAGCTCAAAAAATCCCAGGGCCGAACCGATCTGAGCTGTCTCAACCCGAACTCCAGACAGGGCGGTGAAAGGGGGAACTACAGGTGCGGCTGAAGTTGGGGGCTGCCAATCAGGGTTTGCCAGCACCTCTGGGATTCTAGGGGCTCTACGGGCACGTCTTTGCGGTGGCTGCGACGGGGTCACTACTGCTCGTGCCACCGTACCAGCTTCAACTGCCCTTCTGGTGCTCGCTACTTCACCAGGTTGTACGGCAGTGCTGGTACTAGGTCCAGGATGGGCTGGTCTGCTGGTGTATGCCTCACCACGTAATCCGGCAGCACCAGCCCCACTCTGATGCTCTTGAAGCGGATCCTGCGCAACCTGCGGTCTAGCAACACGGGGCCGGGTACGCCTGGTTCTATCAGGGACCTCAGCCTCCTCGTCCGAACTTTGGGTCAGAGAGCCGCTGCTTTCTACAGGTTCGTATTCTGACCCGCTGGATTCATCAGATGAGGGTTCCCACTCCTCATCCGACTGGGTCAGAAGCCTGTAGGCCTCTTCAGAGGAATACCCCCTGTTTGACATGTGGGCAACTAAATTTAGGGGTATTCCCTGAGACTACCCAGGTAAAAAAAGCAAGCCTGTCTTACAAAGGGGAGGCTAGCGAAGTACCGGAGGCCGCTGCGGTTGATAAAAAATATCAAAAGTGATTTTTTTATCGCCGCAGTGCGTGTAAAGTGGATGTGCAGCGATCAAAAAAAAAATTTTTTTTGTCACTGCGGTGGGGCGGGTGTGGGCGAACGCACGTGTGGGCGACCGATCAGGCCTGATCGGGCAAACACTGCGTTTTGGGTGGAGGGCGAACCTAAAGTGACACTAATACAGTTATAGATCTGACCGTGATCAGTTTTGATCACTTCCAGATACTATAAAAGTACAAATGCTGATTAGCGATACGCTAATCAGCGAATAACGGACTGCGGTGCGGTGGGCTGGGCGCTAACTGATCCCTAACTACCTAACCAAGGGACCTAAACTATACCTAAAACCTAACGGTCAATACCAGTGAAAAAAAAAAGTGACAGTTTGCACTGATCACTTTTTTTCCTTTCACTAGTGATTGACAGGGGCTAGAAGGGGTGATCAAAGGGTTAATAGGGGTTCAGGGGGGTGATCTGGGGCTAAGTATGTACTGTTGGTGTACTCACTGTGAAGCCTGCTCCTCTGCTGGATCCAACCGACGAAAAGAACCAGCAGAGGAGCAGGCAGCCATATAACAGATCATATTTACAAATATGATCTGCTATATGGCTCTGTGATTGGCTTTTTTGAAAATCAGCAACCTGCCAGCCAATGATCGCTGGCTGGCAGGTCCTGACGAAATACTCCTCTATGAAATGCCGGCCCGCGATGCGCATGTGCGGGCCGGCTGCGGCGAAATCTCGCGTCTCGCGAGATGACGCGCCGATGCGTCCAGGAGGAGAAAAGCAACCACCTTCCGGACGCATCGGCGCGTTAGGCGGTCCGGAGGTGGTTAAAGGGATTCACTGGCCCAGTATGGCATGTATATTAAAGGGATTCACTGGCCCAGTATGGCATGTATATTAAAGGGATTCACTGGCCCAGTATGGCATGTATATTAAAGGGATTCACTGGCCCAGTATGGCATGTATATTAAAGGGATTCACTGGCCCAGTATGGCATGTATATTAAACGGATTCACTGGCCCAGTATGGCATGTATATTAAAGGGATTCACTGCCCCAGTATGGCATGTATATTAAAGGGATTCACTGGCCCAGTATGGCATGTACATTAAAGGGATTCACTTAAATATGGTTTTGATTTAAAATTACTTTTTGTATCAGGACAAGTGGATTGTCATAAGGGGCAAGAAGATCGAGCCCCAGCTTTAGTCCTTCGACAAGTAGTTTTTCTTTTAATTTCCACACCCCTGCATCACTAGATGTAAGAGGTATGGGGCGCTATGTAGGAGAGGAGATGCTTCGGCTCCCCCCCCCCCCCCTGCCATTTGCAGAAGGAGGATTCAGAGCTGGGTGAGGACGACCAAGGGGGGCAGCAGGCCACGGGCGGATGGTAGGAGGGAACCACGGGCCTTGAGCAGGATCTGGGGAGGGAGGAGAGCAGAGGAGCTTCCTGACTGTACCCTGCTGTTTATTGTATAATGTGAAGCAGGCAGTGCAGCCAGGACAGGTCCTCCCCTCTCCGCATGATGTGTAGAGACAGGCCGCAACTATAGAATGTCAGCTGTACAGTGTTTGTTGGGAGTGGCCTATTATATGTAGGAGGGGCTTCGCGCACTGCATTGTTCTGTTCCTACGGGGCTTTTAGATTTGCAAAGTAAAAGAATCAGTGCAACACACTACACAGGGGCTCTATACCATCGTGCTGTCCGGAGGCATGGAATAGTAATACTTGTCAGACTCTGGGAAGAGGAGTCTGGCTTATACATCCTTCATATACATTGGCTTATACATCCTTCTAATATGGAAGTGCGGTTAAACGGGTATTAGACCAAGAGAATTTTCCCATGCATTGATTTATTACTGTATTCTAGAAGGTTCTTGACAATTGGATCTGTGTGGTGTACCTGCATTTCCATAAGGCTATATTCACATGACTATATTTTCAGTCTGCGTCCAAACCGCATTTTTTGATGATCCCACATTAATTTCCGTGGGGGGTGCAAAAGAAAAAAAAAATGCTCACAGCACAGGGATGTCATCTGTATGTGCTTCCATATGGCTGTCCCTCAAATCATAGAACATGTCCTATTCTTATCTGTTATGTGGACAAGAATAGGCATTTCTTTAATAGGACCCGAAAGTGCATAAGCAGTGGTGTGAATGTAGCCTAAAGACAATGGGAGCATTTGCCCACATAGTACATATTCAGTAAAGGCCCAACTATTTTTGCATGCAGCCAGAAGAAACAGTAGAGAAGACCTCTTTGATCGGTGTTTACTTCATATCACTCGTTTGTGAAATCTTGATATAGACTAGTAATGGAAAGAATTGCCACATTGTAGCTGCCATTTACTCCTAACCATTGCACCATTGCCTTCACAGCAGAGAAAGTTCAGAAGCAAGAAAAGGGAGGTGTTTGAAGATATACTAGAAGAACGGCGTCAGTCCAGTGACCTGCGATATGCCATGAAATGTTTTTCACCAGTCATCTATAAGAGCTTTATCCCTTGCAAGCCAAGTGCCCTGAAAGCCATGGTGTTGGAGTCTGACCAGTTACAATATGTTATGAGACAGGTGAGAGGAACAGCTGTGGAGGTGACTTACTCCACTGATCATTTTACAGGAAAAGGTATCCTGATACCTTCTACTACCAAGGTTCTGTTTAATTGTATGAAGAATTGATTGTATTCCCATACTCCTCTTTTCTGGTCATAAGCAAATTACATCTCCCCAGATCATCAACATGGGGTTATGAGTGAAATGAGAAGCTAGGAAAAGTAGAAGAGGTGCTCATAGCAATTAGCAGCCTCATCAGAAAGACCTGTGCTTTTACTTGAAAATAATCACAACCTCCTAAAGTACCCATCAGAGGGTTGTCTATTGCAACATATGCCCTATCGTTTGGTTAGCCCTTGCAGACAACTGGTTAGGGAGTCACTCCTTTATGTCATCTGATTCTGCAGTGTGCGCTCACGTTCAACATAGATAGAGCTTCTTAAATATGTTATAATAAAATTACATTTATATTATCTCCCAAATTTTAATTTGTTCCCTTTGGCCTCATGAGCAAAACTATGTTTCTCATCCCTCTCATTGGGGGACACAGGCATTGACCATGGGTATAGCTGTTGCCACCAGGAGGCGGACACTAAGCACACAGTGTAAGCTCCACCCTCTTGAGCTTTATCCCTTCCTGCAGGGACCAAGCTAATCAGTTTTTAGCTTAGTGTCTGTAGGAGGCAGACCTTCCATCTTTTTTTTTTTTCTTCTAGCGGGAAGCTTCAGGCAGTCCGGGTAAAAACTGCCTGCACTCCCACCCAGGAGAGGTGAGTAGGAGACTGCCCACAGTGCCCCTCCTCCAGTACCCTCTCCTCCCCCCATGTGATGGTCGCCCTGTACTATGGGAGCCCGGTAAATGTTTAAATGGTACCTGGTGCAGGGCTCAGTGGGCTGCTCCTGCTGTCCATCGTACTCATTGCCGCTTCCACAGGGCCACCGGGGCCATTGGGGCCCCGGATGCATTTGGGGCCTACTACTGGGGAGTCCGTTTCCATAGCGGCATCCTCCTGAACGCGCCGGGGAGAGGAGAGGGGCCGGAGTTTCCTCCTGAACGCCACTTCCTGGTCGGCGCGTCTGCTGGGGCCATTATTAATTGAGGCCCTGACTTCTATGCAGCCTACTCCTGTAGGGCTCCCCCCGCGGCTTATTTTTCCCTGGCCGGCGTCTGGGTTCAGCCGGGGATGATGGCGTGTATTCCAGAGAGCGTGGGGGGTGGGGCCTAAGAGCGAGGGGGCGCGGCCTGATGGGCGCTGAGGGCCTGCGTCATTTCTGGGGACGGGGCTTTTGTTTGCCCCAGCCCTGTGCAAGTGACAGAGCAGAGGGATAGTAGGCTCCGCCTACTTCCGGAATTTAAAGCATCTGGCGAGACGCTGATGGTGTTGGCTGCTTGGAGGGACATAGGCTGGGTAAGTGTTGTTTGTCCCTTCTGGCAGGGCCTAACCTTCCCATTTGCCTCATTGGGGTGACAGGGGTGTCATTATGTCTGAACCTAGGCCCCAGGTCCCGAAGCAGGCGGTTCGTCATTTTGCCTGTGCATCATGTCGCACAAAATTTTCATTCCCTCAGTCAGATTCCCTCTGCTTCGCGTGTGCTGTGCCGCCATCTAGTGGCTCAGCTCCGGACGCATTGCTTCCCGCTGCCCAACCTATGGAAGAATCGGAATGGGCACTTTCCCTGTCTAGGGTGGTATAGGATGTCTCCAATACCAAAAAGCTATTGTGGATATATTGAGGCGTTTGTCGGCAGAAGACGGGAGACCAGGGGGTCACCCAAACCCCCTGCTCGTTCCCACTCTCCGAAAGAAAAGGAGGACCAGAGGTTCCAGTAAGAACCTCTGTCTCCCACCAGCAATTGCATCACTACGGCCGCCAGCAATCGCCTCACCAAGTGGCCGCACACCGAAGGTGGTGATCCGGCTGGAGCCAGGGGGGCAGAAGACTTCGAGGCAGTCCTTTGACAGGTCCGACTTTGGGGATCATGGGGCGTGTGCCCTTCACGGCCGTTCCACAAAACGGGCCAGAACATCCCCCCTCAAAGGGTGTCTGTGTCTCCCGTTTCCTCGGCCTCTCCTCCTCCTACTAGACAGTCTTACTCCGACGTGTCCTCAGCTGCAGAGGCATGTTCTCAGGAGAGACGGTCAGATGAGGATGTTGTCTCACCAGAGGGTCAGGCAGAAGTCTTGTCTTTATCCATCGCAGCGGTTGACTTATCTTGGCATGGTGCTGGACACTTGTCAGGCCAAGGTGTTCTTGCCTCCAGAAAAACTAGCCGCTCTTGGTCTGCAGATTCTTCCCTATACTCAATTCCATACCAGAACGCTTCAGCAAGCCTTTCTGTCCAGCTGGGATCGCTCCCCAGACTCCTTGGATCGGCCAATGCGTCTCCTTGCCCCAGTGCGCCGGGCCTTCAGATGGTGGATGGCCTCTCCGATGTTGACATTGGGACGTTCATTTCTCCCTCTCCGTTGGAGGGTGTTAACAACGGACTCAGGCCTCATGGTTTGTGGGGGAGTGTTGGAAAATCTCTAGGTCCAGGGGGTATGGTCACGCGAGGAGCGCTCCCTTCCAATCAATGTTCTGGAGTTGAGGGCGATTCGGCTCTCTCTCTGCAACACTGGGCCGACCATCTCAGGAGTTGTCCGGTGCGGGTGCAGTCCGACAACTCCACAGCGGTGGCATACATCAATCACCACGGTGTCACCTGGATGCCGACAGTCATGGAGGAGACTGCGCTGATTTTCAGCTGGGCGGAGAAACAGGTTCTGACGCTATCGGCAGTTCACATTCCAGGCGTAGACAACTGGATTGCGGACTTTCTCAGCCTGGAGCGCCTCGATCCTGGCGTGTGGGCTTTTCACCCGCAGGTCTTTCGGGACAACTGCGAGAGGTGGGGTCAGCTGGAGGTGGATTTCATGTCCTCGCTGTTCAACAACAAGGTTGAGGACTTCGTTGGGCCCTGGCATGCGATGCACTGGTGATCCCGTGGAGTCGGTTCACGGTTTCCTTACATGTTCCCGCCTCTTCCGCTCATTCCGCGGCTTCTCAGGAAGATCAGGTCCAAGGGACTGCTCGTCATTCTCGTGGCCCCAGATTGGCCGCGCAGGGAAGACGCCGACGAACCTTGGCGTCTTCCTCTTTGGGAGGACTTGCTGTCGCAGGGGCCGATCTTCCACCTGAATTTAGGGTTGCTACATTTAACGGCATGGCTGTTGAAGCCGCCGTACTGAAGGCTCTGGGTTTTTCGGATGCAGTGGTCCAGACTGATTCGTGCCAGGAAGCCGTCATCTTCCAGAATCTTCCACCGGACTTGGACGTCCTACTTTAGTTGGTGTGAGTGGAGACAGCTGTTTCCCGTTCGTTTTTCTTTGCCGCGACTTTTGGCTTTCCTGCTGGGCATGGACTTGGGGCTGGATCTCAGCTCTCTCAAGGGGCAAGTGTCGGCACTCTCCATTCTTTTTCAGCAAAATTTAGCTTTGCTTTCAGGGGTTCAGACTTTTCTGCAGGGGGTGGTGCATGCTGTGCCTCCCTTCCGTCCTCCATTGGATCCTTGGGATCCTTGGACGTCCTACTTTAGTTGGTGTGAGCGGAGACAGCTGTTTCCCATTCGTTTTTCTTTGCCGCGACTTTTGGCTTTCCTGCACTTGGGCATGGACTTGTGAGCTCAACGCTCTCCAATCTTCTCCATTTGAGCCTTTGCAGCAGGTGTCGCTGCGCTTCCTGTCTTATAAGGTGTCTTTTTTGGTTGCAATTACTTCTATCCGTAGAGTGTCAGAACTCGTGGCTTTGTCATGTCGGATCATCAGGATAAGGTGGTCCTTGACCCTGTGCAGTCTTTCTTACCGAAGGTAGTGTCGACATTCCATCTAAATTAGGAGATTATTCTTCCTTCATTTTGTCTGGACCCGTCTCATCCTCGAGAACAGTCGCTCCATACTCTGGATCTGGTGCGTGCAGTGAGTATCTATCTGTCCCAGATGGCCTCTTTCAGGGGGACGGATTCCCTGTTTGTGATTCCAGAGGGGCCAAGACAAGTGCTGGCAGTGTCAAATCCATTTTCAGATGGATTTGTTTGGCTATTGTGAAAGCGTACCGCGTTAAGGAACGGGCCCCACCCTTCCGGGTGACTGCTCATTCGGCTTGGGCGGTGCATCATGGGCCTTCGGACCTTCAGGTGTGCAAGGCGGCAACCTGGTCGTCTTTGCATACTTTTTCTAAGTTTTACAGGGTGCACACCTTTGCATCTTCTGACGCTTCGTTGGGGCGTAGAGTTTTGCAGACAGCGGTTCTCTGATTGGCAGGGGTATTGAAGTTAAGCCCACCCTCAGGGACTGCTCTGGAATGTCCCATGGTCAATGCCTATGTCCCCCAGCCGTAAAATCTGTTTCTCTTCCGTTCATTGGGGGACACAGCGCCCACCCAGTTTTTTTCGGGCCTGTGTGGTTCTGGGTTTACACATAATGTGATTTTCTCATGTCTGGTTTCTCCTACTGCTTTTGCACTAAACTGATTAGCTTGGTTCCTGCAGGAAGGGATAAAGCTGAAGAGGGAGGAGCTTACACTTTGTGTACTTAGTGTCCGCCTCCTGGCGGCAACAGCTATATCCATGGTCAATGCCTGTGTCCCCAATGAACGGAAGAGAAACAGATTTTACAGTGAGTACAAAAAACAAATTCTTCAAAAAATGCAGACAGCACATGGCTAGCATCTGTGTGCTGTTCATATCCACGTGTCCGTCCTGCAAATTATAGAACATGTTCTATTCTTGCCCATTTTGCGGACAAGAATAGGCATTTCTACTGTTGGGCTTACAAAAAGGACGGCATGCACCCGGCTGTACCTGGACTGCAAAATACATAGGGTCGTGTGCATGTAGCTTTATATTGTTTTCTCATTTGTATTGTATGTTTTTAAAGCAGTAAATTCTATAAACGTTTTATATTGGTGTTATATTGTTATTATAAACATGCATTGTATGGTGTATGATAGCTGTGTTCACCCTTCCAGGGCACACACTGAACCTCTAAGGCCACGTTCACACAGAATTTCCAAGTGTATTTTTGGCACGTCCTCCACGTTAAAAACTGCTCTGAATCCGGCTCCCATTTTTTATATATGGGAAATCCCCATTGTAGTACATACAGAACTTTTTCTTGTGAGTTAAAAGATAACTCTTTTTCACTCAAAATTCTATTTTCATATATGTTGTTGCTGCTGTGGTGATAATCCATAATCACTAATTATTGTGTTCACAGACCACTTTTTTTTAATAAGATTCCGTCCATAGCAACCGCTCCTCGCAATACTTTTTTCTGACTATCTTCTCAAGATGGCCGCTGATGCCCTTACCCTGAGGCTAAGACCTCTCTCCCTAACTACTCAGAATTCTTACGGCTCATCTTGGGAACGCGCAGCCTCACCCCAACCAATCGGATTTCTCCAGACTTAAACACGCCCTCTTCCTCCTGAGTAGTATTCATCGTGAATATTCTAATCGCGAATTTCAGCACTATCGCGGTCCGACAGGAGCGCGCACCCAGCGTTTGGGACTGCCCACTACTATGTCCTCCGTCTTCTGTATATAGAACTAGCAACGCTGTTTTACCTGCACCACTGAAATGCCTGGGGGAGGAAAGAACATGCTGCAATTACTAGGTAATTTAATACCTATACAAAAGTATTAACTAGGGAACTTAGGTAAATTTAGGCCACATGCACACAAACGTATTTTGTTTCCGTGTCCACTCCGTTTTTGTTTTTTTTTTGCGGATAGGATGTGGACCCATTCATAGGTCCGCAAAAAATGCAAATAGCACACACTGTGCTGTCCGCATCAGTATGTCTGTTCCGTAGCCCCGCAAAAAAAATAGAATATATCCTATTCTTGTCCATTTTAAGCATTGTTACAATGTATCCGCAAAAAATAACAGATGGCATATGGATGTCATACGTTTATTGTCACGGATCTGCAATTTGCGGACCGCAAAACACATACGGTCGTGTGCATGTAGCTTTAGTCAGACCAATCCCATTGCATAAAAAAATATATATGACAGTTACTCTTTAATTGATAATGAAAAAAGGAACATGTTCATTCTTGGTACGGATTCTGCGTGGAAATTCCCATTCAAATAAGTGGGAGGCCTGAAAATCGCCTCAATATCCACACCAAAAACCATTTCCGAAAGAAAAACAGCGTGGAGAATACATGGTATTTTGATGGGGAGTGCAAACCTACATTTTCCGCATGCTAATACAGTCATGTTGCATCTGTGATTACTGCTGAGCCCATTGAGGTCTGGTCTGTCTTCTAAGGCTACTTTCACACTGCCGTTTCTGGGTACGTCTGTGAGATCTGTTTCAGGGCTCTTACAAGCGGCCCAAAACGGATCAGTTTAGCCCCAATGCATTCTGAATGGATGCGGATCCATTCAGGATGCATCAGTTTGGCTCCATTCCGCTCTGGAGGCGGACACCAAAACGCTGCTTGCGATGCGGATCCAAACGGATCCGTCCTGACTTACAATGTAAGTCAATGGGGATGGATCTGTTTACATTGACACAATATTGGTGCAATTGTAAACGGATCCGTCCCCCTTTGACTTTCAATGTAAGTTAGGACGGATCTGTTTGACTTACACTTAGACTTTTTTTGACAGAGTTAATGCAAACTGATCCGTTCTGAACGGATACCAACGTTTGCATTATAGGTGCGGATTCGTCTGTGCAGACAGACAGATCCGCACCTAAACGCAGGTGTGAAAGTAGCCTTATAACTGCACTGAAAGAAGTTCAAGAGAAAAAAAATACATGGTTACTTTAAATGTCCATGATTTAGTGTGTGTTGACTTCCTGATTTTTAACCCCTTCGGAACCCTGGGATTTTCCTTTTTGTTGCGTTTTCATTTTTCACTCCCCACCTTCCAATAGTTCTAACTTTTTTTTTTTTTTCCATTATGAGGACTTATTTTTTTGCCGGACAAGTTGTACTTTCTAATTGCACCATTTGCGGTTGCATACCATGTAATTGGAAGCGGAAAAAAAAATACAAATGGGGTAGAATTGGGAAAGAACGCAATTACGAAAAAGGTTTTTATTTAATGTTTTTACACTGTACACTATGCGGTAAAATTGACCTGTTATCTTCATTCTCCAGGTCACTACGAACGATACCATACTTGTATAATTTTTCTTGCATTTTAATACAAAAAAATATTAAAACCTTTTGAGGAAAACAAAAATAAATTTTTAGAACCATATTCTGACCCCTATAAATTTTTGTAGCTATGTGTACGGAGCTGTGTGAGGGCTCATTTTGCGGGATGATCTGTTATTTTCAGTGATATCCATTTTAAGTGTGTGCGACTTTTTAATAACTTTTTATAAAAAAATTATTGGGTAGTTGAAGTTATTATTTTTTTTTTTTTCCCGTTACGCCATTTGCCATTAATATTGTTATATTTTAACAGTATGGGCATTTTTCGCACGCAGCGATACCCATGATGTTTAATTTTTTTTATTAGTTAAGTATTTTTATTTTGAGGAAAGGGGGGTGATTTGAACTTTTAGTTGTGTTTTATTTTTTATTTTTTTATATCTGTAAACTTTTTTTTTTTTTTTTTGTCACCTTGGTTGACAATAACTGGCAATCATTCGATTGCCCGTATTATTCTTTGATGGCTAAAGACTTTATTTGCACTAAACCAATACAAGGCTGCCACCTAGTGGCCTGTATTGGTATATTTATCTAATTGACTCTGCTTGAGTCTTCGTGCAATTAGTGCAATATAACAGGTTCCCCGATCTCAGCCGGGGAAAGCTGTTACCGGACTGGAAACTCGCGACTTCCGGTTCCGGGCTGATCAGATGCCGTGGTCGCATTTGACCACGGCATCTGAAGGGTAAGATGTATGCGATCAGCCTTATGGCATATACATGTGCCGCGAGGCTCTGCTATTTAAAATGTTTGGGGACCGGTACGGCGGAGGTCCTTAAGGGGTTAATTGACATATCTTGCATCCTCTGCAGATTAATTTGGAGTCTGGAGAATCCCTTGATGTTATTCGGGATCAAGCAACTGAGATTCTCGATGAAATGGGTCAAAATTTATCTCTGGCTGCTATCCGAATGTTTGCCCTCACGCTGAGCAAGATCTTCAAAAGACTTTTCCAAAAAGTTTGTGTCAATGAGGAGGGTATACAGAGAGTAAGTACTGCTAAGTCTCAGGTATCAAATAGCTTTTGATGTTTGCGAGAGAGGATGCATACATTTCAGGTTTCTCATTTAGGCTAGTTCCACACTAGCAGCTATACGGCAGGTAACAACCTGCCAGATATCTGCGCCGGAGGTTGGTAAGGGTCCATCCAGTCCCATTCACTATAATATTTTCTGGAATGTGTCAGGATCTCCGCCCAGTCCCAGTTATAGTGAATCGCTGCCACTAGTATGGAACTAGTCTCATCATTTTGAGATACAGGAAGGTGAGTTCTTGTGCGATTCGTTTAATACCTGTCCCTTTTTGGAAAAATGACTTTCTGCTGCCATTTTCTGCATAGGAGATAAAACTAAGTGATCGTGTTGGGAAAATTCTTTAATTGTACTCAACTTCACCTGAGCTTTAAAGGGGTTATACAGTTTGTTTTAACTGATCCATCCTCTAGATAGATCATCAGCATCTGATCGGCGGGGGTCCGACACCCGGGACCCCGCCGATCAGCTGTTTGAGTAGGCAGCGGCTCTGGCAGCAGTGTTGCGGCCTTCTCACTGTTTACTGCTGGCCCAGTGATGTCACGACTAGCATCAACTGGCCTGGGCAGGGCTAAGCTCCATTCAAGTGGAACCCCGCCGATCAGATGCTGATGATCTATCCAGAGGATAGATTATCAGTTAAAACAAAATGCAGAACCCCTTTAAGGTGGACTCTCCCACCTCCAGGGGTGCATCTAGCCTTTCTGCTGAATGAGGTGAAAATTGAAATGGCACCCCATCCTCTGCATGCCAAATTCTCAACCTATCCTCTTCTCTCCTAACATTACATAATTCACTACAAAACATACAGGGTCATACAGTGCCACATACCTCTTACATCCAGCGATGTCTCCTCTGATGTAGATGTTCTTTTTTCTCATCTTCTCCATTTAAACTAGACCATCATGATGATTTCTTTCAGCCATCTCTTATCTCTGCGAAGTTTGACAAACAGGCATCTTAGTTTCCTACTTTTCCATCATTTTCCCACTCTCGGAACACCCCATCCTGCCACCCCCAATATTTTGCCTGCTGTGCTGACCAATACTATACCTCAGAAACAGCTAGTACCACACAGATAGTGCCCCTTCAATAATTATTGGCATGCAGTGCACTATAAGCAGGCATGGGATCCAGCCGGTTCTCTCCGGTTCTGCCGAACCGTTTGTTAAAATTACAGGCGGTTCGCAGGACCGGTGAGAAGCAGGGATCCCGACCCGGTCCTGCAGCTGCGCCTGCATCAGTGGCGTAGCTATAGGGGTGGGGGCGGAGCGGAAGCCGAGAGGAGAGGGCCGGCCGGCCCTGTGTGACGCGCACTGTGCAGGGCAGCTGGGCAGGCGAAGTGAGGAGGGGCCGGGCCGGGGGAGCGGCTTCAGTTGAGGTGCGACGCAGGACTTAGTCACGTACCTCACTGTGACCTCCTGCGGCGGATCTCGCGAGATGACGCGATGACGCGGCGCGGGAAGGCACAGTGAGCGAGGCATTGGTGACCGCCTGTACCAGGATGCCACAAGCTGTGAAGGAGATAGAGAGGTAAGTTAAGTATTAATTATTTCTCCTAAGCAGGTGCCTACTCCACCTTCCCCTCATCCTGACCCAATGTTTAGATTCTTTTAGCCAAACAAGAGTTATGGATGGGGTTGATGACAATATTTAAGGTGGCCACACACAGGGAAACACATCTATTTTGCCCACAGAGTCAGAGCAGCTTTTTTAAGCGGTACTCCACTATGTAATGGCCCACTCTTTATTTTTAATGTAATGGCCCCCACTTTATTATTAATGTAATGGCCCCCACTTTATTATTAATGTAATGGCCCCCTCTTTATTATTAATATAATGGCCCCCTCTTTATTATTAATGTAATGGCCCCCTCTTTGTTATTAATGTAATGGCCCCCTCTTTGTTATTAAAGTGGGGGCCATTATATTAATAATAAAGAGGGGGCCATTATATTAATAATAAAGAGGGGGCCATTATATTAATAATAAAGAGGGGGCCATTATATTAATAATAAAGAGGGGGCCATTATATTAATAATAAAGAGGGGGCCATTATATTAATAATAAAGAGGGGGCCATTATATTAATAATAAAGAGGGGGCCATTATATTAATAATAGAGGGGGCCATTATATTATTAATAAAGTGGGGGCCATTATATTAATAATAAAGAGGGGGCCATTATATTAAAAATAAAGAGTGGGCCATTATATTAAAAATAAAGAGTGGGCCATTATAATAATAATAAAGAGGGGGCCGTTACAGTAATAACAAAGAGGCGGCCGTTACAGTAATAACAAAGAGGGGGCCGTTACAGTAATAACAAAGAGGGGGCCGTTACAGTAATAACAAAGAGGGGGCCGTTACAGTGATAACAAAGAGGGGGCCATTATATTAATAATAAAGAGGGGGCCATTATATTAATAAAAAAGAGGGGGTATATATGGTGTATGTAAATATGTCGTGACTGTGTTGCATATATATGGTGTATGTAAATATGTGTCATGACTCGTGACGCGCTGCGTATCCACCGCTGAGTAGGGAACCTGTTGTTAAAAATTTGAATCCCACCCCTGACTATAAGAACTGCTCCCAGCAAATAGTGGCCCTGACTCTAGTAGTGTTGTAAACATAGTGTATCCCAAAAATAATTGTTCTAAGCTGATACTGTGCCAGTGCCCCCCAGAGTAATAGTGCTCCCAAAGTCCCACCAATAGTAATAATTCTCTGCCAGAGTACACTTAGTAGTAATAGTGCCCCTACAGTGCCCCCAACAGTAATAATGTCCCCACTGTGCCCCAAAAGTAATAATGCTCCCATAGTGCCCATGCTAATCATGTTCCCCATATTCCCACAGTAGTAATAAAGCTCACCATAATGCCCCCCAGTAGTTATAATTCTCTTTATGATGTGTGCCAGTACAAAAAATATACCCCCTTTTAATGTCTGCTCTGTGTGCCCCTCATAATGTTTGGCAGTACAAAATGCCCCTATTTAGTGCCCCCATAATGCTTTCCCCCCCTTCCCAATAGTGGCCCAACAGCACGGTGCCAAATGAAAAGAATTGAACTAAAATACTTACGGTACCTCCATGCAGCTGTTGGCGAAGTGGTGCAGGCCTCTTCCGACCTATGTCCCGCGCTGTATGCTGCCTGGCTTAGGCGGCGTAATGATGTCTGCGCCGGCCTCTGATAGGCTACGTGCACTAGGCCTGAACCCTGTCAGAAGGAACGGCGCAGGGGGATGTTGCTCCCATGCCCCTCTGCAGCATTGAACTGTATCGCCATCCTGAGGATGGCGATACAGTTGAATATAGAATATTTCCCTCGGCCCTGCCATTGCACCCACTTGTGTGCTAGGTCGTGCCCTGCTCACCTTGGCCCTTACAGCAGTGTAAGGGTGGATTCACAAACAAGTTTGTTGTGGCGTTTTTCTGCACTTCACCATTTTTAGTGGCATTTTTTTTGCACCTGCAGTTTTTGGTAACTTTTTGTTGCAGATATACCAGATCCGGGAATTATAAAAATTATAAAAGTGGCTACTGATCTTTTTTCTAATTTTTTGTGCTTCGGATTTTTTTTTTTTTTTTTTTAACACGGCACACTCAGTTTTTTTCCAGGACAATTCCATCTCCTAAATAGGTAAAAAGAGAGCCTGGAAAAACACCACCCACACATTTGCCTGCACAAAAAAAAAAAGCCATGGTATTCCTATTTATTTTTTTGGTTGGTAAAATTGTTTTCTGGACCCTCGATTTTTACCTGGGTGAGGTGGAGGCCTTGTTGCATTTGTCTGCACTAGTGCAGCTTTTTCTCTTTTGGAAAAACCTGTGGAAGATAGCTGAAGTGTAGTTGGAATTGCTATTGAAGCAGTGTTGGAAATTGCTGTATAAGGGTCCATTCACACGTCCGTTTTTTCTTTCCTGATCTGTTCCGTTTTTTCAGGAACAGATCAGGACCAGATCTGGACCCATTCATTTTCAATGGGTCCTGGAAAAAATCGGACAGCACAATATGTGCTGTCCGTTTCCGTTGTTCCGTTCCGCATGTCCGTTTAAATATAAAACATGTCCTATTCTTGTCCTGAAAAATCGGATCCTGGTACAATACAAAGTCAATGTATCCGCAAAAAACGGATGACATTCGGATGTCATTCCGTATGTCATCCGTTTTTTGCGGATTCCGTTCCTGGAAACACATAACAAATTTTTTTTTTTTTTTTTTTTTTTTTTATTTTTTTTTCAAAGAAATCCAAACAACTTAATTTGATTATTGAAATGTATACATGTTCCCGTTTTTTGCGGATCCGCAAAAAACGGATGACATACGGAAACATTTTCAGGAACAACGGATCCGCAAAAAACGGACCGTTTTTCAGGATGAAAAAAAACAGGACGTGTGAATGGACCCTAAGGGGAATCCGTCACCACATACCTGTAGATGTGCGCTGTTCTCGCTGCTGTCAGTTTAGAAAAAAAATGCCCACCCCCCCATAAAAAAGAAAAAATTTAATATAAGAAAAAAAAACACAGATTTACTTATATTTTTATTTAATTCTTCAGTTGGCCCAAGCGATTCAAGAGCATCCAGTTGTGCTGTTGCCCAGTCATCGGAGCTACATAGACTTTTTGATGATGTCATATATTTTATACACCTATGATCTAGCACTTCCTGTTATTGCGGCTGGAATGGGTAAGTACTCGCCTATTTGTTGCGGCTGAATTAAAGGGGTTCTCACCTCAGCAAATGGCATTTATCATGTAGAGAAAGGTTAATAAAAGGCACTTACTAATGTATTGTTATTATCCATATTGCCTCCTTTGCTGGCTGGATTCATTTTTCCATCACATTATACACTGCTCGTTTCCATTGTTATGTCCACCCTGCAATCCAGCAGTGGTGTCAATGCTTTATACACTATGGGAAAAAGTACCGTCCTATATGTGCTCCCAATGTCCCAGCCAACCAGAGAGGCTGGCGTCTTTTCCTGTAGTGTGCAAGCACGACAATCGCTGATGGATTACAGGGTGGTCATAACCTCTGGATACGAGCAGTGTATAATGTGGTGGAAAAATGAATCCAGCCAGCAAAGGAAGCAATATGGATAATAACAATACATTAGTAAGTGGCTTGTATTAACTTTATCTACATTATAAATGCCACTTACTGAAGTGACACAACCCCTTTGTGACACAACATTTGCCTTATGTTCTGTCTTATACTACTGGAGTTTAACGTGTTTGTGTTTCTTTTCACCCACTTGCAGGATGACAGACCGAACTGGATGGACAAATTGTCTTTTTTCGGCCTTATGTACTATGTTACTATGTTATTCAAGGTTGTCCACTTTCTACTGAAACGTCAGAAATGCATTACACTGATGTGTAATGGCAAACAAACACTAAAGGGCATACTGATAAATAAACTGCAGCATCCAACAGAGCGATGGCTGCTTCCTCTGCTGCACAGATGCTGAAAGTGTTAAGAACATGTACAGGAGTTTCTGAGCGCCTGCACAGTAGAGGTCACAGCTGCCACCATTTTGGGAAGCTACGGAGGCGGCAATTTGTTTATGCCCTGAAACTTTTAGTGGCAAATTTCAGTGGCATTTCTGAAAGTTGAGCAAAAATGGACAACCCCTTTAACATGACCTAATTAGTGCTGGATTATTAGATAGAAAAGGTATATAACATTTCTTTAAAATTATTTTATTATATACTTAGACTTCATGGGAATGAAAATTGTGGGAGAATTGCTACGAATGTCTGGTGCCTTCTTCATGAGACGCACATTCCGTGGAAACAAGCTTTACTGGGCAGTATTTGCGGAGTACGTGAAGACAATGTTGCGGGTCAGTAAAATGAATCCTCTTTCCTTCACCTATTACCCTAAACAGATTGTACCATTTATTACAGGAATCCTCAAACTGCAGCCCTCCAGCTGTTGCAAAACTACAACTCCCAGCATACCCAAACAGCCTACAGGTATCAGCCTACAGAAGGACATTGTGGGAGTTGTAGTTTTACAACAACCGGGGGGCTGCAGTTTGAGGATGCCTGGTGTATTATGTCATGGGTTAGTAAGCACACCAGATGTGGACGGCATAGAACAGCATCAGGGGTTTGCTTTAGAAAGTATAATTAAAGAGAGTCTATCGCCAACTTTAGGGCATCTCTTTAAAAATAAGCCAGCAAGAGCTACATACCATTAGATAAGACGTATGATCACCCTCAGGCTTTTTTTCATACAGCATTATCACAAAAAATATATTAAACTTTTATGGAATATCCTCTGGGGAGGTGGGCTTCGACTGACGAGGCACCCATTTAGCAGGAAAATAAGGGTTCCATGTTGCTCATTCTTCCCGATGAGGCTAGTACTACATGCTGGCAGACAATGAAAAGACAAGTGACCAGAGCTCTCCATCTAAGTCACTTGGCTGAGCATTGGTCAGGAGCAGGGAAGTAGGGATAGTTGAAGCAAGAGAAGCAACTAGTACCAGGCCCAAACTCAGAAGGACCCCATCCAGGAGGAGGACTGAAATATTTTTTTGTCAGGCCCCCTTAACCGTATTATACATGACATTCTGTACAGTAACAGTGTGTGTGTGTGTGTGTATATGTGTGTGTGTGTGTGTGTGTGTGTATATATATATATATATATATATATATATATATATATATATAGTACAGACCAAAAGTTTGGACACACCTTCTCATTCAAAGAGTTTTCTTTATTTTCATGACTATGAAAATTGTAGATTCATACTGAAGGCATCAAAACTATGAACTAACACATGTGGAATTATATACATAACAAAAAAGTGTGAAACAACTGAAAATATGTCATATTCTAGGTTCTTCAAAGTAGCCACCTTTTGCTTTGCTTACTGCTTTGCACACTCTTGGCATTCTCTTGATGAGCTTCTAGAGGTAGTCACCTGAAATGGTCTTTCAACAGTCTTAAAGGAGTTCCCAGAGATGCTTAGCTTGTTGGCCCTTTTGCCTTCACTCTGCGGTCCAGCTTACCCCAAACCATCTCGATTGGGTTCAGGTCCGGTGACTGTGGAGGCCAGGTCATCTGGCGCAGCACCCCATCACTCTCCATGGTCAAATAGCCCTTACACAGCCTGGAGGTGTGTTTGGGGTCATTGTCCTGTTGAAAAATAAATGATGGTCCAACTAAACGCAAATCGGATGGAATAGCATGCCGCTGCAAGATGCTGTGGTGGCCATGCTGCTTCAGTATGCCTTCAATTTTGAATAAATCCCCAACAGTGTCACCAGCAAAGCACCCCACACCATCACACCTCCTCCTCCATGCTTCACGGTTGGAACCAGGCATGTAGAGTCCATCCGTTCACGTTTTCTGCGTTGCACAAAGACACAGTGGTTGGAACCAAAGATCTCAAATTTGGACTCATCAGACCAAAGCACAGATTTCCACTGGTCTAATGTCCATTCCTTGTGTTCTTTAGCCCAAACAAGTCTCTTCTGCTTGTTGCCTGTCCTTAGCAGTGGTTTCCTAGCAGATATTCTACCATGAAGGCCTGATTCACACAGTCTCCTCTTAACAGTTGTCCTAGAGATGTGTCTGCTGCTAGAACTCTGTGTGGCATTGACCTGGTCTCTAATCTGAGCTGCTGTTAACCTGTGATTTCTGAGGCTGGTGACTCAGATGAACTTATCCTCCGCAGCAGAGGTGAGACTCTTGGTCTTTCTTTCCTGGGCGGTCCGCATGTGAGCCAGTTTCTTTGTAGCGCTTGATGGTTTTTGTGACTGCACTTGGGGACACTTTAAAAGTTTTCCCAATTTTTTAGACTGACTGACCTTCATTTCTTAAAGTAATGATGGCCACTTGTTTTTCTTTACTTAGCTGCTTTTTTCTTGCCATAATACAAATTCTAACAATCTATTCATTAGGACTATCAGCTGTGTATCCACCTGACTTCTCCACAATGCAACTGATGGTTCCAACCCCATTTATAAGGCAAGAAATCCCACTTATTAAACCTGACAGGGCACACCTGTGAAGTGAAAACCATTTCAGGTGACTCCCTCTTGAAGCTCATCAAGAGAATGCCAAGAGTGTGCAAAGCCGTAATCAAAGCAAAAGGTGGCTACTTTGAAGAACCTAGAATATGACCTATTTTCAGTTGTTTCACACTTTTTTATTATGTATATAATTCCACATGTGTTAATTCATAGTTTTGATGCCTTCAGTGTGAATCTAAAATTTTCATAGTCATGAAAATAAAGAAAACTCTTTGAATGAGAAGGTGTGTCCAAACTTTTGGTCTGTACTGTATATGTAGGAAAAGGATGGAGAGGCTGCCTGGTCTGGTCTGATAGACCTTTTTTGACTAGCTGCAGAAGTGAGGGTTGCACAGGATGAGAAGGTTGCGGGGTGGGATGTTCATTCAAATACCGTATTTTTCGCCCCATAAGACGCACTTTTTCTTCCCCCAAAATGGGGGAGAAATGCCCCTGCGTCTTATGGGGCGAATGCGTGCAGTTTTACATCGCTGGCAGCGATGTATCAGTGAGCGGGGACTCGGGGAGGGACTGGGGGGAGGGTCTGGGGGCCGGCAATAGCGGCGGGGCGGTGCAGTCAGTGTAGTATAGCACCGCACCGCCGCTCCAGTATACTAATAAAAGATGTAATTTTCAAATAATAGTTATTAAACTTGCCCCCTTAGTCCTATTACTAACTTACATCCTAATCGCCGCAGTAGAATTCAGGGCGGGCGGACGGCAGCGTAACTCTTGTCACGTGCCTGCGCCGCCTACTTTATGAATGAAGCAGGCGGCGCAGGCAAGTGACGTCAGTAAGAGACGCGCCGGCCGGCCGCCCGTCCTGCCTGCCTGCACTACAGCAGTGATTCGGATGTAAGGTAGAATAGGACTGAGGGGACATGTTTAATAAATATAAATTGAATATAACATCTTATTTTAGTATACTGGCGGCGGGGGCGATCTGTGGATGGCACAGTTATGGGCTGGGGGGGGGGTCTGTGGATGGCACAGTTATGGGCTGGGGGGGAAGGTCTGTGGATGGCACTGTTATGGGCTGGGGGGGGGGTCTGTGGATGGCACATATATAACAGTGCCACCCACAGATCCCCCCCCCCCAGCCCATAACAGTGCCATCCACAGATTCCCCCCCCCCCCCTGTAACAATGCCATCCACAGATCCCCCTGTAATAGTGCAAGCCACATATGCCCCCCATAACAGTGTCCGTCATCCACAGATCCTCCACATAACAGTGTCAGTCATCCACAGATCCCCCACATAAGTGTCAGTCATCCACAGATCCCCCAGTAATAGTGCCATCCAGAGACCACCATTCGTTCCAAACCCACCAAACACACAGCACACCTTTTGGTTCAAATTTTTTTTTTGTTATTTTCCTCCCCAAAAACCTAGGTGCGTCTTATGGGCCGGTGCGTCTTATAGGGCGAAAAATACGGTATTTGGTGCGGGGCCCAGTCTGTTCTAACTACACCACTAGTCAGACATCTATGACATATGCTGTGGATATACTATGAATCTTTAATGATGGAAAAAGTCTCCAAAGGGATTCTGTCCGCAGTTTTGACAGTGCTAACTGCACTAGGCTGTTAAGGGCATACAAACATAGGGGGTCATTTATTATACTTAAATATGGCTATATTAGGCGACTTCGCCCCACTCACACCAGGTCTAAAATTGTGGGCGGGGAAGGGGACGGCTGGTAGGCCCGTCTCATTCATCATTTTTTTACACCTGTTTCAGGCATAGAAAAAGGTCTAAATGTAAGACGGCAAGGAAGCTGTCTCACATTTAGAACTGGCGTTGGATGTGCTGAATTAATGGAGAGGCCGGTGCCTCTTCATAACATCGGTGAAACCACAGCCAGCTGTGGGGATTTATTAAGACCAGCATCTAAAACGCGAGTCTATATAAATGTACCCTGTACTTTTTGTGGAGCTTTTATCGGGAACTGCTTCACAGCCCCTTCATCAGCTGTCACTCAGAGCAGTAGTGGTCTCCTGGTTGAATCCTGCCGCTGTCACTCAAAGGGGAAGAGATTTGAAGCAGCTTAATGCTGAGAGCACTTCGCCGTGAATCTCTACCTCCACTGCACTTAAAGAGTAAAATTTCATATTCTCACTACTCCTGATGATAAAAGATCCACAAATGTTATGTTTGTACTGCTCTCCCCAGCCTCTACCTAGTGCTGTCAGCAATGTAGCATGGTTTAGGCGTTGCGTTGTGCGCTTTTCCATATGTTTGTATGCCCTTACCAGCCTAGTACAGTTAGCAGACTGCTGTGCATGTGCTCAAACAGTTAGACAGACTGTAGTTCTGTTTTATGATTTATTTTATTTTTTATTTTTTACATAATATATGAAAGATTTACCTTTTTACATTATATTTCATTTATGAAACTAGTGAACAAAATGTGAATTCTGATTAAAAATGTATGTAACAGTGAGACTGCCTGTTACATTTCAGCAGAACATATTTATTGAAGAGGTTACACAATGGCTTGGGGCAGTCTTTGATTACATTACATAATAACTGGAAGCTTTCTCGCCCATATTCATTGGGGGACACAGAGACCGTGGGTATAGCTATGTCCTCTAGGAGGCGTTGACACTAGTAAAAGCTGTTAGCTCCTCCCCTGGGAGCTATACCCCCTCCAGCCTGGAGAGAGAGCTTCAGTTTTTTCTAGTGTAAAAATTGCTCTGCAGGGATCTCCTGAAGATTTTTTTTATTTTAGTTAAATTTTTTTCCTTCATTTTCAGATGGGAAAACAGTGGACGCCTCGCCTCCCCGTTCTCCCGGGGTCGAGTTGCGCCAGTGCCGGTCACTCGCACTGCTGCCTCCCTCACAGAAGAGAAGGTGGTCCAGGGCAGCCTCGCTCCCCTGCATCCCGCCAGCCAAGGGGTCACCTAGGTCTGCCAAAGAGAAGACCTTCCCGCCATACCAGACTCCTGCCACTCTGGTGCCAGCTGCTGAGGAGGTGACCCTGCTGGAGAAGGTGACCTTATGGGCCCACTTAGGGAGGGTGAAGAGAAGATGAGGAAGATAAGGTGAGTACACGGGACTAGGTGAGTATGTTAACCCTCTCCCTCCCTCCCTATTTGGCAAGCATCGGGCTCTCTGCTTCTCCCTCCCACCCCAGGCCAGACACTGGATTTTTATCCCTGGGGCAGTATCCCTAGCCCTGGACCTTTTGGTACCTCTCTTGAGTCTTGACTAGTGACTGCCATGTCAGTCCAATGTAGTCATGCCTTTTCACTGCACATTCCGTGGCTAGACTACGAGACTCACCACGCCAGGCTGAGCGGGGGTGCTGTCACGACTGTTGATGGAGCTTTGTTCCTGGACCGGAACTCCCCTTCTATTCTTCCTTCTCCTCGAGGCAGGAGTTTTTTTCTCTCATCTTGGTCTGGTCAAAATTTTCGTCGAGAAGTGTTGCTACGCTATCAATACACGGTCGCTGACTGAACTCCACCGCCAGTGATTCTCATATCGTCTCTACTTTTACCTACCCAATGTGTTGATTTCTTGGCTTGCGGTTGGACATGCCTCATTCAGGCGTTCCTTTCTCGGTGGTTTATCAGCCAGCTTCTCAGTCTCCTCACAAGCCTCTTCGGCTCGGGGGACATTGGTGGACCACTTAGGCCCCATGCACACGGCCGTGTTTCACAGCCGTGTGCGGGCCGTGGAACCACGGCCTGGATCCCTCCTGAGAGCAGGAGCGCACGGCGTCACTGGTTGCTATGACGCCGTGCGCTCCCTGCTGCCGCCGCAATACAGTAATACACTGGTATGATCTATACCAGTGTATTACTGTACTGTGCCAGCAGCAGGGAGCGCACGGCGTCATAGCAACCAGTGACGCCGTGCGCTCCTGTTCTCAGGAGGGATCCAGGCCGCAGTTCCACGGCCCGCACACAGCTGTGAAACACGGCCGTGTGCATGGGGCCTTACCGTTTCCGTGGAGCGCTTCCCTTTAGCAGGGGTGGATCCTGCGGTCCTGGGTTTTTGGTTGGCCATTAGTTCCTTACTGGGTCAGGTTCGGCGCTGTGTATCCTTTCCAGCGTCCTCTGACTCACCCGGGGCCCATAATACCTTCCTTCAGGGAATGGCACATACGGTTCCTCCATACCGTCCTCCTTTACCGCCTTGGGATCTGACCTTAGTCCTTTCAGCGCTCCAGAATTCTCCCCTTGAACCCTTGCTTGAGATGTCACTCCGACTCCTGTCCCGAAAGGTGTTTTTTTCTTGTGGCTATCACATCCATCAGATGGGTGTCCGGGTTTGGGCACTCTCTTGCAGAGAAGCTCCTGGTTCTGACCGGGATAAGCGGTTCCCCGGCCCGTTCATTCCTTTCTCCCGACGGTGGTCTCTGATTTCCACTTCGATGAAGAAACTGTCCTTCTATCATTGTGTCCCTCCCCTTCACACCCTAGGGAAAGGGAGTTAGATCATTTGGACGTTGTCAGGGCTCTGACGATTTATTTACCAGCCTCCGGTTCCTTCCGGCGTACAGTCTCTCCTTTTTTGTCATCCCGGAGGGTCCTCGCAAGGCATTGACGGCCTCCAGGGTGGCAATTGCACGTCTGCATTTGCTTAAGCATACTGCACCCGGGGCAGGGTTCTCCCCTTCAGTGTCACGGCTCATTCCACCAGAGCGGTGGGCGCTCTTGGGCTCGGAGGATTCAAGGTGCGGCCGTGCATTTGTGCAGGGCGGCTACTGTCCTCTTTACGCACATTCACAACATTTTGCCAGGTGCATACTTATGCATCGGCGGGCGCCTCCTTTGGGCCGCATGGTCTTGCAGGCGGCAGTTCTTAGTTGCCTGCAGGGGCGTTTGCTCCATGGGTCTGTGTTTTTCCCTCCCTGTGGACTTCTCTCGGACGTCCCACGGTCTCTGTGTCCCGCAATGAATATGGGCAAGAAAACAAGATTTTTGTAAAACTTACCAGTAAAATCTCTTTCTCGCTCTTCATTGGGGGACACAGCACCCACCCAGTATTGTTGTTCGGCCTCGGTCGTGGCTATTGCTGGTTAGAACCTGGTTCGGTTCTTGCCATTGTTGCTGTTCCACGTTTTTTTTCGTTGGTTAACTTGCTCTCCTACTGCTTGTACACAAACTGAAGCTCTCTCTCCAGGCTGGAGGGGGTATAGCTGCCAGGGGAGGAGCTAACAGCTTGTACTAGTGTCAACGCCTCCCAGAGGACATAGCTATACCCACGGTGTCCCCCAATGAAGAGCGAGAGATTTTACTGGTAAGTTTTACAAAAATCTCGTTTTCTCCCACAGAATGGATACGCTCCAGTAGAGTTCTTTGTTGAAGGCCAAAGAAGCAGAACTTGCAAGACATTAACACCTAAGTTTGGTTTGTACGATTGTATTGTCTTTTAAAATGCTAGTTAGACCTTTTAGTATGGCATAGCAAACAGAGGACAGCGGGTGCCTTTTTATTCACTTAAATATACCCTCTAGTCGGGGTGATAAACAGATGAACTAGATCTAGTCCTCTCAGCCTGGTTAGGCCACTGATAAGGTGTTAAATGACAAATCTGTGCTGATTCATACAGAATCTGCCTGCGCTATCAAGTCATGCACAGCTGTGCTTTGTGTATGGTACTATGTGGATGAGCTAGGTACTTTATTGCAAGCAGCTCCATGCTCGCTCATTTCAGCAATGAACAAACCACAAGGATCTACCATTAAAACAATATTACAGAAAATGGCACTACATTTACTTAAAACCGCAGGCATTACAAAAGCTGCTCATACACATTTATCCAAGTTAGTCATCATGTCCCAATGTGCAAGTGAACATCGCCATGGCTGAAAAGACAAAGTTAAATACAATGTAACAGCTTTGTCTGCTCATACAAAATACAAGAACATGAAATATATAATCTAATGCTATACTCACTATATAAATGAAAGTGAGATTCTTTGGAATCATTTTTGATTAAAATTATTTGTGCCCATCCGCCACAGCAAGATGATCTCTGTTGGATGGGAAACTATGCTTAGTGCCACCTTTACTGGTGTCATGTGGCTTCCTTGAATTCAGGGTAAGCAGATTCCACATGAAACATATACTGAACACACTCTGAATGCTTCCTTTCCTGGTGCTAGCAAGCCTCCAGTAAATACAGGGAGAGCAAGCTCCAGTTCTTTATTGTACTTCATTAAAATCAGCCTGCGGAAAAGATGGATTAGTAAGGAGTGCACAACTAGACTGGAGACAGCCAAACCTCCAAGTGCATAGTGCAAGACAAAAAACAAAGTTAGTCTACTTTCACATTCGCGTTTTGGCTTTAAGTTTGTGAGATCCATTCAGGGCGCATTCTGAATGTTAAAGGATCAGCTCAGAATGCATCAGTTTGCTTCCAATCAGTCTCCATTCCGCTCTGGAGGCGGACACTAAAACGCTGCCTGCAGCGTTTTGCTGTCCACCTGACGAAACTGAGCCAAACTGATCCGTTTTCTCTGACACAATCTGGCACAATAGAAAACTGATCTGTCTCCCATTGACTTTCAATGTAGTTCATGACGGATCTGTCTTGGCTATGTTAATACAAACGGATCCGTTCATGACAGATGCATGCGGTTGTATTATTGTAACTGATCTGTTTTTGCAGATCCATGACTGATCCGCCCAAAACATGAGTGTGAAAGTAGCCTTAGTCAGTATGCGTGGCAGATTGTCACAGATAATTTTGACCAAGAATATTTGCAAAGAATCTCACTTTCATTTATATAATGAGTGTAGCATTAGTTTATATATTTTATGATCATGTATTTTATGTGAGCAGAGTGCTGTTGCATTGTATTTTAATTAATACGCATTAATGTTGGTTGAACACGGTCAACAATCTATCACTGCTGTGTCCTTGCCAGCTCTAACAACTGGCAGCTCTGTATATGTGACATGTCCCTGGTATTAGTTACTGAGTGCAGGAAAGAGAGAGCAGAATGGGACTGTCGTCTCTTGGCGATGACAATAATATGCAGTAGCAAAGCACACTTACTGTCAGGGCAGAATGAGGAGTGGGGCTGCAACGTTTTGTGCGCTAAGTACTGATAGTTCAATTGTGCCCTCTCTTCCCTGCACTTAGTAATAGAGAGAAGTACAGGAAAGAGAGACTTATTAGCACTGGCAGCAAGTCACACAGTCATGGACACAGCAGTGGGCTGGGGTGGTGAGATAAGAGGCAAGCTGAGAAGCTTGCCTCTGTATGTACACATACTGTAGCGCTCAGGAGAATGTTGAAGAGGGATTCTCCTTAGCAATGCTCAGTGCCGCTAAAAAAGTGCTTTGTACCCTATTTTCTAGTGAAAACCCGTTTCCCTAATAAAGTATGTTACAAAAATGTTTAACACCCGTGTCCCCACACTATACTTCACTGCTACAATTTTAGCTATATTTACTCATTTTGACCCTAATAATGAAACTTTCTACAACAAAGGAATGGCATTACCATCCCAGGTATTATTTCATTGGTGGGCAATCTGGATTTGTCTGGAATATTTCTTTCAGTTGAACTGCATTTATTATGAATACTTTTATGTTTTAAAGGGGTAGTCCGGCCATATATATTGATGACCTACCGGGGGAATTTTGAGCACACTTCTGTTTTCAAGTTTGGCGTACAAGGTTCGGGTTATCTAAGAATTCCGTTATGAATTTCGCTATTATAACTTATGGTCCGTGGTAGCAGAATCCACAATGGAATTCTTAGATAACCCAAACCTTGTACGCCGAACTTTAAAATAGAAGTTCGCTCATCCCTAATCCCGGCATGTCAGACCTCCGCCGATCAGATATTGTTGACATATCCTGACGAACGGTCATAAATTTTTATGGACAGACAACCCCTTTAACCTATTTTTGTAAAAATGTAAGTTTTTAATATTCATGTCTATATACTTGTTTTTGGAATTGTTTGAAGGACTTCTAAGTGTAGTCATGGAGCCATTTTTCAAAGGAGAAGTGTTTGATACTTACCTGGTGCCAGTCAGTATCAGCTATGAGAGAATACTGGAGGAGTCACTCTATGCATATGAGCTCCTTGGAGTGGCAAAACCTAAGGAATCTACTTCAGTAAGACCTGCTTCAGTGTTGTTTGTGCCCTGTTGTTACTTACGGTTACTACAGTTCTCATTATTAGCTTTCATGTCTGTCTACAGGGATTGATCAAAGCCAGGAAAATTCTTAGTGATGACTTTGGAAGTATTCATGTATCTTTTGGGAAACCCATGTCATTGCGGTCATTGGCATCTGGCAGACTAAACCGCTCTCAATATAACCTTGTTCCCAGGTATATTGTTTCACATCTTTTAATGTCTTAGCCATTTCTCAATGGTTTTGCTTAGAGTCATTTTACACTGGCCAATACAGGGCAATGATTGATGGTATTACAGCCTAATAAGTGACTGTTTAAAGGGCTTTTCTATAGGTCAGGGCAAACTGTATGGGGAAGAATGAGACATTATTTGGTCCCCACACAGTTTACTTATTAACAGCAGCATATACCCAGTTTACACAGACCGAAGAGCTGCATAAATGATGCCACTATCCGACGACTAAACATTGGCTTATTTCTCTACTGATTGCTTCATATTTACAAGGGCCATTGATTGGGAATGAGAATCCTTATAAACGCTCATTTAGCTGATTATTCGAATATTGGCCCATGTAAAAGAGCCTTTACCTAATGCCTCATGTACGTGAACGTATTTTCTTTCCGCTTCCGTATTATTTATTTTTTGCGGACCGTATACAGAACACAAAAAAACCGGAGTATACTCCATGTGCATTCCGTTTCCGTATGTCCGTATTTCCATTCTGCAAAAAAATGCAACATGTCCTATTATTGTCCGCATTACAGACAAGGATAGGACTGTTCGGCAAGCTGTCCCGTTCCGCAAAATACGGAATGCACACGGACGTCATCCGTATTTTTTGCGGACTGCAAAATAGATACGATTGTGTGCATGAGGCCTAATGCAAATATGCACCAGTATTCCTGATGGGATGTGAAAGTTTGATGAGCTGAATAAAATGTGTCCTTTAGCATAGTTTTGGAATGCCATGACAAATACTGTATGTAATTATTATTAGCAAGAACCTTAAGGCCAGCGATACAAATGTGACATGTATGATTGAATATGCCATGGAACTGTTCATACAAAGTTATAGACTGTACATGTCCGTGTCAAGTACATTGTGGTGTGTTAGTTACAAAAGGTCAACATAATTTTTGGTATTTGAACATTTCAGACATCTTTCTCAACGACCCTCAAAGGAAATCCAAAAGTTTATCTCTGATGTGGCCTACAAAGTGGAACTTCAGCAAATCGCTAATATGGTGCTCAGCCCTGGAGTCTTGATAGCAGCCATTTTGCTACAGAATTTTCCATCTCTGAACTTCAGTTTGTTAGTTGACAAAACCATATGGCTGAAAGATCTAACAGAAGCCTTTGGGGGATGTCTAGAGTGGCCTGGTGAGTAAGCTAATGATATCCCTACCAGGGCTGTTAACTCATTGATCATTTGCTTTGTAGCATTAAAGTAGTATTCAAGTAAAAAATATTAAATTTTTGTGTATTTGTGTATTCACACTTTTCTAAGGTGAAGGTGGGGCTATTGATGTGATTTGAGGCAGAGAATGAAATGGCCATTGAACAACTATTGATAAACTTTGGAGTCAATACTTTGGGACACAGATCAATTAGTATCACACGGACAATATACACTTTCATATCATTCCATAGAGCCAATGAGTGATCGATTGTTTCCAGTTCTAGCCTTACTCAGTGGTATGTTCCCAATTCAAAAATAGACCTAACATTTGCTGTTATTTTTGCATCCAAAGAGAGTAATAAAATAAATGGGAAAATAAATACACAATTCCCAGGGCACTGTTCTTCAAAAGTAAAGAAAAAAAAACTGTCTTTTACTGATAAAAGCATTTGTGTAACATATTTCAAATAATTAAAGGGGTTGTCCATGCCCCATATACAGAGAATGAGCACGCAAGCCAATGTGAAGTCTAGTACTCATGCTTTGTGATTGCTGACTTCATCTTACTCCTATGTGTGTCTTTTTGTTTATTTTCTCATTCGTTTATGTCTTTTAGATAACATGTCTGCTAGTAAAGTAGTTCGAGCCAGCATAGATCTCCACTCAAATATCATGAAACTTGCTGATGGAGAAGTAATCTTGTTTGAGAACAAACCAAATGATATTCTTACAGAAGATCAAGTCTTTATCCGGGCTGTTACTTTGCTCATGTGTGCCTCCTACAGGAACCAGATGGTCAATATGTATGTACGACCTGCCCTGGTAGCGCTAGCTTGTAAGATGACATCAAGCTCTTCAAGAGGTAGGGGTTACTACATTGTCTCCTTATGGAGAATTATTATCCCTCATTTACTGCACTTCTGGTTTATCTACAGTCATCACAAATTGCTTTAGATTTAGATGCAGTTGGATGAACATAATAAAGAAAACAGTCCAGTGGGGCCCATACAGTTAGGAAAAACGCAAGTGTACGGAAAGCATTTGAAGACGGATCCGTCTTCAAAATGCTTTCAGTGTTACTATGGCAGCCAGGACGCTATTAAAGTCCTGGTTGCCATAGTAGGAGCGGGGAGCGGGGGAGCGGCATACTTACAGTCCGTGCGTCTCCCGGGGCGCTCCAGAGTGACGTCAGAGCGCCCCAGGCGCATGGATGAAGTGTACATGCGATCACGTCATCCATGCGCCTGGGGCGCCCTGACGTCACTGTGAAGCGCCCCGGGATCCGCATGGACTGTAAGTATGCTGCTCCCCGCTACACTTTACCATGGCTGCCAGGACTTTAGCGTCCCGGCAGCCATGGTAACCATTCAGAAAAAGCTAAACGTCGTATCCGGCAATGCGCCGAAACGACGTTTAGCTTAAGGCCGGATCCGGATCAATGCCTTTCAATGGGCATTAATTCCGTATCCGGCTTTGCGGCAAGTGTTCAGGATTTTTGGCCAGAGCAAAAAGTACTGCATGCTGCGGTATTTTCTCCGGCCAAAAAATGTTCCGTTCCGGAACGGAAGACATCCTGATGCATCCTGAACGGATTTCTCTCCATTCAGAATGCATTAGGATAATCCTGATCAGGATTGTTTCGGCATAGAGCCCCGACGACGGAACTCTATGCCGGAACCGGCCAACGCAAGTGTGAAAGGGCCCTTAAAGGAGTTGCACAGAATTACAAAAAGTATGTCTGTCTGTAGACTTCTGCTATTGTAGCTCATCCCCACTCACCTAGATGCATGGGCTGAGCTCCAATGCCACACGCATACCTTGGGCAAGAGTTTTTGAGGAATAATTAATAACGAGGGTGTAGCCAGATCCACATATTTATTACAAATTAGTATACAAAGGACACAGGGGTGCACACCAGCATTGGTTTACAAAAAATAAATAAAAAATAGGAATGTTTGACATGTAGTGGGCTTTAGTACAGGAAAGAAAGAGCACAATCCAGAGGTAAAGCTGGGTTACCTCCGTGCTATCAATTTCTATCGGTCTCTAATAGAAGTGCCAGTTCTAGGACTTTTATGCTTGGCCATCCACATTAGATAGCTGTCAGCCATCAGCTGTCTCTCCTGAATACTACATGCACTTGCACTCTGCTCGGCCAAGCATGCATGTTTTAGGTGGGGAGAAAGTTGCAGCTAGACTTCTCTAGCATCAACTTATTTCCTCCAAAACTAAAAGATCGGGCAGTTGAAATCCAACTCAACTGCCGTCTTTAAGAGTCCAAAGGTCCCTATACGCATTAGATGGTCGGCCAGCCCCGCCAATATTTGCAGCTTCAGTCGACAATGAACTTACCTAATATAATATATATATAATTTATTTATTATTATAATTTTTTATTTATTTAAGATGATGTTTCCAAAACGTTTTCCTTCTTGAGAAATCTTTTTTCCAAAGAATTCATTTTCTTTCCTGGGTTTGAAGAGAAGGTAAGAATTTATTTAATTAACTCAAAGTGATAAGTTTAAATTCCTTCCAGCTCACGGACATACTGAGGATAGGCCTTCACTTAATAAAAGGCGGACAAGCTCTTTAATCCCTTAAAGAACAGGTCTATTTTCATTTTTATATTTTGCATTTTTCCTCTCCATGTTTCAATAGCATAACTGTTTTATTTTTCCGTTCACATAGCAATGTGAGGGATTTTTTTGCAGGAAAAGATGCATTTTTTAATACCACCATTTAATTTCATGTCTGTATTGGGGAAAAAAGGGAAAACCATTCTTCTTTACCCTGTAGGGTAAAATAAAATAAAAATACATAATTCCACCAGGGTTTTTGAGGTTTTGACATCACAGCGTTCACTGTGCGCTAAAAATTAGATGATGTCCTCATGCTGTGGCTCAATACAATTGTGGCAATATCAAACTTGTATAGTTTTTATTTTGCTTATTACGGTACTTTAAAAAAAAAACTTTGAAAAAACTTCTTTGCATCTTCATATTCTGACAGCCATAACCTTTTTATATTTCTGTCTACAGAGCTTGTTTTTTGCATAACAAACTGTAGTTTTTATTGGTACCATTTTTTTAAAATCACGGTTATTCAATTTTTTGGGGGGCACAAGATGATTAAAAAAATTCAAATCGCATGTTTTAATTTTTTTTCTGTTACGGTGTTCATTGCACAGGAAATTTGTATTATTATTTTAATAGTTCAGACATTTTTGGACGTTGATGCCTAATATGTTTTTTTATTTTTATTGTTCATACATTTTTATATGTAAAAGGGGGTGATTTAAACTTTTTTTTTATTTATTATTATGATTATTATTATTATTATTATTAAGTATTAGCCTGAACCTGGGATCTTTTGATTTCTTGTCCTATTCACTCTAGTAGAGATCTATTAGAGTGAATAGGATTTTTACACTATCCCTTCTGCGCCGTACCTTGTGCACAGAGCAGCAGGGAACTTACCATGGCAGGCCTGGAAGGCTTCAGCAGCATCCTGGCTGCCATGGTAACAATTTCACTGCAGGGTCTCTGATTGGTAGGCCTAACTCCACAGGCCTAACTCCACAGATGCTGCAGTCAGTGTGGAACGTGACAGTTGAAGGGTTAAATGATGGGGTTCAGTGGGATCAACGTTCCCCATCATTGTGGCTGGGTGCCAGCTGTATAATACAGCCGGCACCCACCGCGTAAGAAATGGGCTGACCGCAGCAGCTTGCTCCATACAATTGCAGGTGCATAATGCTGTACATGTACTGCATTATGCGTTAAGGTATTAAAGGGGTTCTACGGGAATTAAGAAAATGAAAATACTTAAATATTGCTTTATAATAAATATATTCCTAAATACCTTTCATTATTTATAATGGCTCATGTTGTCATCAGGGGAAACAAAATGGCCACCGTCCTGTTAGTACACACAAAATCTGTCCTGATCACACAGCAGGACAAGTTACTTCACATCACTGAGCTAAAGAGCTTCCCCATCTCTGCGCTGCCTGTCAGGGATTATGATCCTGAATACGCATGATAAAATGTTGAATATAACAAAACAATAACAAATACAGGTGCACTCTGCAGTCTCACTAAACCCTCAAACTGATTTTAAAATTGAGAGATTATTCAACATGTCCTACGGTGTAGAACATGTCTAAGCTCTGGCTACTTGAGAAACCTTGACGTGGTGCCCGGGCTTAGACATGTTCTACACCGTAGGACATGTTGACTAATCTCTCAATTTTAAAATCAGTTTGAGGGTTTAGTGAGACTGCAGAGTGCACCTGTATTTGTTATTGTTTTGTTATATTGTTATATTGATTATGACATACGCACTTGTTACCTTGTGTGAGATGTCTATTGTGGTACTTGTGGTTCGCCGCGGGCATCCTCCACCGTATGCATTTTGCTGGGGATCGCCATTAGCAATGGGCCACAAGTGCAGGATTTGCTCCCCTGTATATATGCACGACTGCATGTGGGTTTGAGCACCTCCTGCTAATGCCACCCTGTCTTTTTAGTTTGTATGATAAGATGTTCACCTGAATCTCTGTTGGAATGGAGTTCATGGGGAGACATGAAGTACAGACAGGACAGACTGTGGGCTGTGGTAATGGAAACTGCATATAATAGCTGCTGCTCATTATCCACACCCTCCCCTCTGTACTTCATGTCTCCTCATGAACTCCATTCTTACAGAGATTCCGCTGAAGATCTTATCAGCTGTATTCAGGAAAATAATCCTTGAGAAACAGAGCAGAGAGGAAGCTCAGGCAACTTTAGCTCAGTGTTGTAAAGTAACTTGTCCTACTGTGTGATTAGGACAGGTTTTGTGTGCACCAATAGGACTGCGGCCATTTTATTTTTCCTACTGATTGCTCCCTAGACAAAAGGAGCCATTATAACTAATGAAAGGTATTTGGGAATATATTTATCATAAATTAATATTTAAGTATTTTAATTTTCTTAATTCCCAGAGAACCCCTTTAAGCTAAAATGCCTTGCCTGTTGCACATTGTGGTTCCATACATGTAAATTTAACAGTTCAGGAAATCTTACAAATAGAGTATACTTGTTCACTTTAATCTCTTGGGTGGGAAAATCACTTTAAGGGGATGTTTTAAGATGTGTAGATCTTTTTATCTCATCTGACATGTCAATTTTAGTAAATAACATGTATTCCCCATAAAAGTAACTCTGTTATGCTGTTCCTCTGTTATTCCTCCTGAATATGGGTGTCGCCATTTCCCTTGTCACATTCTGACACTGGCAGCGCTAATTATATGATGTAAGTATCACCTAGCTGTCAATGTTGACTAGGAATACATGGTGACATAATGGTGAGTGACACGTAGAATGCTGGATTTTCAGTCACATGTTGCAACCTGCAATGCAAGCCGCGTGCCTGTGACCTATTTTTACAGCCAAATTGCAGCCATTAAAATAGTCGCACAATAGCAAATCGCAAACAGGTCGTACAGATGTTTTTGGTTGTGTGTCTTTTTTTTGAGAATTGCCATTGTGAAACATCTCGCTGTGAAGTCCTAGGTGCGGACGCATTCATTTTCAATGGGGCCGGAATGTGCTGTCCGCATCTGCATTTGCGGATCCCAACTTCTATTTTTTTTGTGGAACGGAACATGTCCTATTCTTGTCTGCAATTGTGGACAAGAAAAGGCATTTTCTATGAGATTACTGCGATGTGCGGTCTGCAAAATGCGGAATGCACATTGCCGGTGTCTGTGTTTTTCGGGATCCGCAAAAATAACACAGACGTTTGAATGGACCCTAACAGAGGGACGGAAGAACACAGAGTTCTTAGAAAGGATGGTGCAGAATTGTTATCTTATGGGGAATACAAGGATTTATTAAAATAGACCTGTCAGGAGAGGTGACCACTACTCAAAGTAATACATCGGGCATAACTTAGGGGCAGCGTATGAGACAGGGATTCTCTCTGGTGTTCTCTGAATCCCAGTCATGTGCCGCCCCCACGAGCGCTGCACTACTGTATAAGTCTCCCTGAAATCTATGTAACCCATGATCAGACGGCATTTCTCTAGAGTGATGCCAGAATCCTATATCATGTATACAAGTATATGGCACAAAATTCTGTCTGTTAAAAGCCATTTTTCCTTTTTCAGGATTTTGAAGAAGGCAGTTTCCTGCTGTCAAAGTGTGACATAGTTCATCTGACTCCGCTTGAAATTGTCATTACTAAGAATGGAGAGGGTACAGCCATGTTCTTATATAAAATGTTTCAGCCTTTCTTAGAAGGTTACCAGGTATGTTGATTTTAGTACCCATTATAAAATATATCCGCACTCAACATATATCAAAGATGGGGACCAGATGGTCTCACCTCTCTGTATTTATTTAGTCACGTTTATTGCATTATTTTTTTTTTGTCTCATGTGATGTGCTAAGACCATTTTTCATATGTGCAGTTCCCTGGAATCACATAGTTGTCAACAGTCCTGAATTTGTCAGGATTGTCCTGAATTTTCAGAGACAATCCCAACATATTTGGCTTGGCCTGGCCCAAAAAATGGATTAGGCCTATGTAAATCTTGCTCATAAATGGCTGTTTGGGTGGCGCCATGGGGGGTGGCTTGACTAAAATGCCCTCAATTTACTAACACAGATGTTGGTAAGTATGGAATTAATGGAGCTTTAAAATATTGAATAATAATTAAAGGGCTGTCTCACCTCAGCAAAGGAAGGCACTTACTAATGTATTGTTATTATCCATATTGCCTCCTTTGCTGGCTTGAATTCATTTTTCCATCACATTATACACTGCTAGTTTGCGTCCTAGATACAAGGTGGCGGGGACAGGAGCTGCTGCGCGTGTATGCCTATGTGCACACTTCCAGTCTCGGTCACCAAAGACGCTGGCACTTTTTCCTATAGTGTACAAGCACGACCACCGCTGCTGGATTGCGGTGTGGTCATACCCATAGAGACAAGCAGTGTATAATGTTATGGAAAATTGAATCCAGCCAGCAAAGGAGACAATATGGACAATCACAATATATTACTAAGTGACTTAAATTTACTTTCTCTACATGCTAAATACCATTTCTCGCCCATATTCATTGGGGGACACAGAAACCGTGGGTATAGCTATGTCCTCTAGGAGGCGTTGACACTAGATAAAGCTGTTAGCTCCTCCCCTGGCAGCTATACCAGATGGGACAACAGTGGTCGCCTCGCCTCCCTGTTCTCCCGGGGTCGAGTTGGGCCCGTGCCGGTCACCCGCACTGCTGCCTCCCCCACAGAAGACAAGGTAGACCAGGGCAGCCTCGCTCCCCTGCATCCCGCCAGCCAAGGGGTCACCTAGGTCCGCCAAAGAGAAGACCCTCCCGCCATACCAGACTCCTGCCACTCCGATGCCTGCTGAGGAGGTGACCCTGCTGGAGAAGGTGACCTTGAGGGTCCACTTAGGGAGGGTGAAGAGAAGAGGATGAGAGAGGAGTACACGGGACTAGGTAAGTATCCCTCCCTCCCTCTTGGTGACAATTGTCCTAGGATGGAAACAGGCACCAGCCTTATTATGGTGCACCAGGATTCCCTCTCACTTCCCCCTAGGCCGAGCAGGAGCTGCTATCGCGGGCACTACGGGGTTGATAAGTCCAGGCAGGCGCTGCTACACTGCGGAAAGCCATGCGCAGGAACCAGGATTCCCTCTCACTCCCTGCCTAGGCCGAGCAGGCCACTAAGGGGTTAAGTTCAGGCAGGCGCTGCTACACTGGGGCCATGCGCAGGAACCATTTATTCCCTTGCGGTCCGGGACCTGGGGTAAGGTGTGAGCGCTGTCCTCTCAGTCCCAGACCGGTCCAACTCCGCAGCCACCAGATTCCTCTCTTTCGGGAGCGGGCACCTGTAGCGCCGCTCCTGAAGGGGTTAACACCAGGGTCAATGTCTGCCGCCGCAGCATTCCTGTCCGCGCGCTCCCTGTCCGGGGTGAACTCCTCCGGCAGGGGGTGGGGGGGAATCTGTGACACTGATTACATTTTCAGCTCATGGGCTTTCACTCGGGCTCCCCGCGCCCGGCCGACCGACAGCTTCGGTCCGCCATGCGCTCATGCATAGACCCGCCCCCGCTACAGTCCGGGAACATGCACCTGTGGACACACAGGGAAGGGAGCGAAGGAGGCTCTCCCCTATCTGTGATCAGCTGGTGTCAGGGCTCTTAGGGGGTTAATGACTTCCCTGACAGGAGTGGGGGGCGCTCTGGCGCAAATCCTTCCCGCCACCCCCTCCCCCAGAAGCCGCTGGGCCCCGCCTTAACCCCTTCTGGCCAGCCACTGACGGCCAGCACCTGAGGATTCTATCTCAGTACAGGTGCCTCCAAGTTATAACAGTTAACCCTTTCCTGCCTCTCTGCCCACTTTATGTTGGTCAGCCATGTTTTATAAAAAAATAATAATAAATAAAAATATGCGCGTTAATACAGACCTTCCTGAGCCTCATCACCGCAAGACCACCCTGTCTGTGTGGTACCAGGCTGGGCCCGTGTCCTATAGCGGACAAAAAAAAAAGACACCTCATAGTTCCCAATCCCCCTCCTGGGTCCTTGGTTGATATTCCTCCACCCGCGCAGATCCAGGGAGCACAGCTGAAGTATTCCCAATCCACCCTCTGGGCCATGTGGTTGATAGTTCTCCAGCGCACTCCGGTGCAGGACCTCTGGATTACCAATCCGTCCTCCAGGGGCCGTTTGGTTGATAATTCTTCAGCGCTCTCCAGTACAGGACCTTTGGATTCCCAATCCGTCCTCCGGGATCGTTTGGTTGGTAATTCTCCAGCGCACTCCAGTATAGTCGCTGCAGTGGGGCATTCCCTCAGGTAGGGGTTCCACCCTGACGCTGGCTTGGCGGTTGTTCCTGTCCGACGCCCTTCCCAGGTGGAGTGTTTAAGGTTAGCTTTTCTTCCCTGAGGCAGTATGATGCCATGGCTACTAACGCCGAATTCGGTGGTGTATGCCGCCACTATCATTCGGTGGCTACTTCTGTGTAGTGCCAGTCTCAGATGGGGAATGGGCTTCGCCCTGCCCCCTTTTCCTTCCGTTTTTTTCTTCTCTGGCTCAGGGTTCACGGTCACTCCGCAAACCTTGGTAGCTCCTACATTACTACTTTTCCTCATCTATGTTGATGCAGGGTATTGTTTCTGTGTTTTTTTTTCTTCCAGTCTTGTTCTGGACCGACTGTTGGGCTGTGACATTTTCCATATTCTTCTTCTACAGATGTATCCTACCCGTTGGTCCTGGGTGTACTACCTGTATCTACAAATACCTCTCTAGACTTGACTAATGACTGCCACGTCAGTCCGATGGTAGTCATGCCTTTTCACTGCATATTCCGTGGCTAGACTACGGGACTCGCCACGCCAGCTGGAGCGTGGGTGCTGTCACGACTCACCACCATTGATGGAGTTTCGTTCCTGCAATGGAACACCCCTTCTATTCTTCCTCCTCAAGGCAGGAGTTTGTCGCTCATCTTGGTCTGGTCGCAATTTCCGTCGAGCAGCGTTGCTACACCGTCCATACACGGTCGCCGATGGAACTCCTCACCGCCGGTGATTCTCTACTTCTACCTATATATTGATTCCTTGGCCTGCGGTTAGACACGCCTCATTCAGGCGCCTTTTTCTTGTTCGTTTATCAGCCAGTTTCTCAGTCTCCCCACAAGCCTCTTCGGCTCAGGGGACTTCGGTGGACCAATTGCCGTTTCCGTGGAGCGCTTCCTTTTAGCAGGGGTGGATGCTGCGGTCCTAGGTTTTTGGTGTGGCCCTTGGTTTCTTGATGGGTCAGGTTTGGCGCTTCTATCCTTTTCCAGCATCCTCTGACCCACCTGGGGCCCATAATAACCTTCCTTCAGGGAATGGCTCCTACGGTTCCTCCGTACCGTCCTCCTTTACCGCCTTGGGATCTGAACTTAGTCTCCTTGCGGGAGATGTCTCTCCGACTCCGGTCCTGAAATGTCGTTTTTTTCTTGTGGCTATCACATCCATCAGACGGGTGTCCGGGTTGGGGCGCTCTCTTGCAGAGACCCTTCCTGGTTCTTCACAGGGATAAAGCGGTTCTCCGGCCCGTGCATTCCTTCTCCCGTTGGTCTCTGATTCCATTTCAATGAAGAAATTGTCCTTCCATCACTCTTGGGCTAGGAGGATTCAAGGTTTGGCCGCGCAGTTGTGCAAGGTGGCTACTGTCCTCCTTATGCGCATTCAAATTTTTTTGCCAGGTGCATACTTATGCATTGGTGGGCGCTGCCTTAGGCCGCATGGTCTTGCAGGCAGCAGTCCTTAGTTGCCTGCAGGGGCGCTTGCTCCATGGGTCTGTGGTTTTCCCTCCCCGTGGACTGCTCTTGGATGTCCCACGGTTTCTGTGTCCCCCAATGAATATGGGCGAGAAAACGAGATTTTTGTAAAACTTACCAGTAAAATCTCTTTCTCGCTCTTCATTGGGGGACAAAGCACCCACCCAGTATTGTTGTTCGCCCACAGTTGTGGCTGTTGCTGGTTAGAACCTAGTCGGGTTCTTGGCATTGTTTTTGTTACACGTTATTTCTTTGGTTGGCTTGCTTCTCCTACTGCTTCTCACAAACTGAAGCTCTCTCCCCAGGCTGGAGGGAGTATAGCTGCCAGGGGAGGAGCTAACAGCTTTATCTAGTGTCAACGCCTCCTAGAGGACATAGCTATACCCACGGTTTCTGTGTCCCC